>NC_090398.1:1042496-1102496 GCF_036365525.1 Heterodontus francisci
TTCCAATCTGGAGGAACCACTCCAGAATCTATAGAAGATTGGAAGATGATTACCAATGCATTAACTATCTTTACAGCCACCTCTTTCAACACTCTGGGATGTAGATCATCAGGTTGTGGGGATTTATTTACTTTCAGTCCCATTAATGTCTCCAGTACTGAGGCACAGTGTGGATTTCGAGCAGAGAGATCGACCATTGACATGCTGTTCTCCCTTCGTCAGATACAGGAGAAATGCCGTGAACAACAGATGCCCCTCTACATTGCTTTCATTGATCTCACCAAAGCCTTTGACCTCGTCAGCAGACGTGGTCTCTTCAGACTATTCGAAAAGATTCGATGCCCACCAAAGCTACTAAGTATCATCACCTCATTCCATGACAATATGAAAGGCACAATTCAACATGGTGGCTCCTCATCAGAGCCCTTTCCTATCCTGAGTGGTGTGAAACAGGGCTGTGTTCTCGCACCCACACTTTTTGGGATTTTCTTCTCCCTGCAGCTCTCACATGCATTCAAGTCTTCTGAAGAAGGAATTTTCCTCCACACAAGATCAGGGGGCAGGTTGTTCAACCTTGCCCGTCGAAGAGCGAAGTCCAAAGTACGGAAAGTCCTCATCAGGGAACTCCTCTTTGCTGACGATGCTGCTTTAACATCTCACACTGAAGAGTGCCTGCAGAGTCTCATCGACAGGTTTGCGGCTGCCTGCAATGAATTTGGCCTCAAGAAAATGAACATCATGGGACAGGACGTCAGAAATGCTCCATCCATCAATATTGGCGACCACGCTCTGGAAGTGGTTCAAGAGTTCACCTACCTAGGCTCAACTATCACCAGTAACCTGTCTCTAGATGCAGAAATCAACAAGCGCATGGGAAAGGCTTCCACTGCTATGTCCAGACTGGCCAAGAGAGTGTGGGAAAATGGCGCACTGACACGGAACACAAAAGTCCGAGTGTATCAAGCCTGTGTCCTCAGTACCTTGCTCTACGGCAGCGAGGCCTGGACAACGTATGTCAGCCAAGAGTGACGTCTGAATTCATTCCATCTTCGCTGCCTCCGGAGAATCCTTGGCATCAGGTGGCAGGACCGCATCTCCAACACAGAAGTCCTCGAGGCGGCCAACATCCCCAGCTTGTACACACTACTGAGTCAGCGGCGTTTGAGATGGCTTGGCCATGTGAGCCGCATGGAAGATGGCAGGATCCCCAAAGACACATTGTACAGCGAGCTCGCCACTGGTATCAGACCCACCGGCCGTCCATGTCTCCGCTTTAAAGACGTCTGCAAACGCGACATGAAGTCCTGTGACATTGACCACAAGTCGTGGGAGTCAGTTGCCAGCGATCGCCAGAGCTGGCAGACAGTCATAAAGACGGGGCTAAAATGTGGCGAGTCGAAGAGACTTAGTAGTTGGCAGGAAAAAAGACAGAGGCGCAAGGAGAGAGCCAACTGTGTAACAGCCCCAACAAGCAAATTTTTCTGCAGCACCTGTGGAAGAGCCTGTCACTCTAGAATTGGCCTTTATAGCCACTCCAGGCGCTGCTCCACACACCACTGACCACCTCCAGGCGCGTATCCATTGTCTCTCGAGATAAGGAGGCCAAAGAAGAATTACTATTTTTTTACTAATGCTAATTTCTTTCAGTTCGTTATTCTGACGAGTCCCTTGGTTGCCTAGTATTCCTGGGTCTTCCTCCGTGAAGACAAGACACAAAGTGTTTAGTTTCTCTGACATTTTTTTATTCCCCATTATAAATTCTCCTATCTCTGCCTGTAATGGGCCCACATTTGTCTTTGCTAATCTTTTCCTTTTTACATTCCTATAGAACCTTTTATAGTTTGTTTTTGTTTCTCGCTAGTTTACTTACATATTCTATTTTCTTTTTATCAGTTTCTTGATCCTCCTTTGCTGAATTCTAAAATGTTCACAATCCTCAAGCTTACCACTTTTTTTTTTGGAAACTTTATAAGCCTCGTCCTTTGATCTAATACAATCTTAACTTCTCTTAAAGCCACAGTTGAATCCCCTTTCCTGCTGGGTTTTTGTGCCTCAAAGGAATTAAAATTTGTTGCAAACCATGTATTAATTCTTTAAATGTTAGCCATTGCCTGGCTACCATCGTACATTTTAACGTAGTTTCCCAACCTACCACAACGATTTTTCCCCTCACGCCTTCATAGTTTCCTTTATTTAGATTTAAGACCCTAGTTTCAGATTGAACAACATCACTTTCAAACTTAATGTAAAATTCTATCATATTATGGTCACTCTTCCCTCGAGGGTCAACAAGATCAATTAGTCCCTTCTCATTGCATAACACTAGATCTAAAATAGCCCATTCTCTAGTTGGTTCCTCACCATACTGTTCTATTAAACCATCTCATGTACATTCCAGGAATTCTTCCTCCACAGCATTAGTGCAAATTAGGTTTACCCGGTCGATATGTAGATTGAAGTCCCCCATGATTACTGTATTACCCTTGTTACATGCACCTCTAATTTCCTGATTTATACCGTGCCCTACATTACCACGATTGGTTGGTGGCCTGCAAACAACTCCTACCAATGTTTGCTGCCCTTTGCTGTTTCTTAGCTCTACCCAAACAGATTCTGCATCTTGATCTTGTGATCGAAGATCCTGTTTCACTAATGTACTGATCTCATCCTTTATTAACAGTGCTACCCCACCTCCTTTTCCTTTTTGCCTCTCCTTCCTAAATGTCAAATACCCTTGACATTCTGTTCCCAGCCTTGGTCACCCTGCATGGCTCCATGATGGTAATTAAATCAAACCTGCTTACTTCCATTTGTGTTTTCAATTCATCTACCTTGTTGCGAATGCTGTGTGCATTCAGATAGAGTGCCTTTAATTCTGTCTTTTCATTATTTTCGCAACATCTAGCCTTTTCTGCTGATGCACTCTTAATTTTTTACGCTCTGTCCCTTCCTGTCACACTCGGATGATCAATTCCCTTATTTCTATCTTGCTCTTTTGCCTTGTCCTCTCTAATTTATCACCACCCTGATCCCTCACCCCACTATTTAGTTTAAAACCCTCTCTACCGCCCTAGTTATATGACTCACCAGAACACTGGTCCCAGCCCAGTCCAGGTGAAGTCCGTCCCAATGGTACCGCTCCCACTTTCCCCAGTACTGGTGCCAGTGCCCCATGAATCGAAACCCTCTTCTCCCTCACCAATCTTCGAGCCATGCCTTTAACTCTAATCTTATTTACCCTACTCCAATTTGCTTGTGACTCAGGTAATGACCCAGAAATTATTAACTTTGAGGTTCTGCTTTTTATTTAGCCCTTAGTTGCTCATACTGTTGAAGCAGAATCTCTTCCCTAGTCCTACCCACATGGACCATGACAACTGGATCTTCCCCCTCCAACTGCAAGTTCCTCTCCAGCCCTGAGCAGATGTCGCAAACCCTGGTACGGGGCAGGTAACACAGCCGTCTGGACTCTCGCTCTGGGCTGCAAAGGACTGTGTCCATACCCTGACTATACAGTCCCCTACATTCCTATTTACTCCCCCCACTTGAATGGCTTCCTGTACCACGGTGTCGGCGTCAGTTTGCTCATCCAGCCTGCACCCCTCGCTTTCATTCGTACAGGTTGCAAGAACCTCAAGCCTGTTGGACAATTGCAAGGGCTGAGGCTGCTCCACTTCCGCCTTCTCGATCTCCAAACCTGCCTCACGCGCAGTCACACCCTCCTGTCCCTGGCCACCGACCCTATCCAATGGGGTGTGACTGCCTCCTGGAACAAAGTGTCCCAGTTAACCTTCCCCCCCCCCCCTCCCTGATGTGTGTGACAGTGTCTGCAGCTCGGCCTCCGGCTCAGTGACTCTGAGCCGAAGCTCCTCGAGTCCGCAGACACTTCCTGCAGACGTGTTTGCCTTGGGGTCACACAGGTGTCCACCAGAGAGAGAAAGAGAGAGAGATATGTTCGATGTTTGGTTCTGTATGCTTCCACTGTATTGTGTCTATCAGAGAGCTTCTTAGACTGTAGTATTTAAACATTAATCTTTGTTTCAAGGCAATGATGCAAACTCCACACTAGCCTGTGTGTCTCCTTCAAAAGCCACACTACATCTGTTCTCGAGTCTCTCCCACATGACCTCTTACATCATCATAGTGGGCGGTAATCTTAACACTCCCCTCATCAACTACATCTCCCACTCCCACCACCCCAAGTCTTTAACCAAATACAATCATACAAGCCTGCTCCACCATTCAATAAGTCCATGGCTGAACTACCCCCGATAACCTTTCACCCCCTTGCTTATCAAGAATCTTTCTACCTCTGCCTTAAATATATTCAAAGACTCTGCTTCCACTGTCTTTTGAGGAAGAGAATTCCAAAGACTCACCACCCTCTGAGAGAAACAGTTTCTCCTCATCTCTGTCTTAAATAGGTGACCCCTTATTTTTAAACAGTGACCCCGAGTTCTAGATTCTCCCACAAGAGGAAACATCCTTTTCACATCCACCCTGTCAAGACCCCTCAGGATCGTATATGTTTCAATCAAGTCGCCTCTTACTCTTCTAAATTCCAGCGGATACAAGCCTAGTCTGTCCAACCTTTCCTCATAAGACAACCCGCCCATTCCAGTTATTAGTCTAGTAAAACCATCTCTGAACCACCTCCAAGGCATTTACATCCTTCCTTAAATCAGGAGACCAATACTGTACACAGTACTCCAGATGTGGTCTCACCAATGCCCTGTATAACTGAAGCATAACCTCCCTACTTTTATATTCAATTCCCCTCGCGATAAACGATAACATTCTATTAGCTTTCCTAATTACGTGCTGTATCTGCAAACTAACCTTTTGTGATTCATGCACTCGGACAGCCAGATCCCTCTGCATCTCAGAGCTCTGCAATCTCTCACCATTTAGATAATATGATTCTTTTTTATTCTTCCTGCCAAAGTGGACAATTTCCCACTTTCCCACATTATGCTCCATTTGCCAGGTATTTTCCCACTCACTTAACCTATCTCTATCCCATTGTGGCCCCCTGATGTCCTCTTCAGAACATACTTTCCTGCCTATCTTTGTGTCATCAGCAAATTTAGCTACCAAACCTTCGGTCCCTTCATATATATTTACAGACATTCACTTTTATATTTACATACTACCCCATCTCCTCCCAAGTCTCTGACTTCATAGATTTAACCCATCAGGAGGCTTCACAACTCCACCTGATCTTGTTGTAGTCGGATGTAATCTTGACTTGGACAACCTTCATTAACGTTTGTAATATTTGGGGCTTTCTGAATTTCTGGTTCAGCACCTGAATCGTCTAAAGGTCTGACCAATTGACGTTTTTGCTGTAAAGGAATAAGATTCCTTTTATTTCTCTGTTTAGTTCTTAGGAAATACAATGGCTGTCACTTCTCGTCTTTTCTGGAGAATGATTCCTTTCTCGGCTTTATTTTTATTTATTTATTTTAGAGATGCAGCACTGAAACAGGACCTTCGGCCCACCGAGTCTGTGCCGACCATCAACCACCCATTTATACTAATCCTACACTAATCCCATATTCCTACCACATCCCCACCTGTCCCTATATTTCCCTACCACCTACCTATACTAGGGGCAATTTATAATGGCCAATTTACCTAATCAACCCGCAAGTCTTTGGCATGTGGGAGGAAACCCACGCAGACACAGGGAGAACTTGCAAACTCCGCACAGGCAGTACCCAGAATTGAACCCGGGTCGCTGGAGCTGTGAGGCTGCGGTGCTAACCACTGCGCCACTGTGCCGCCCCCAAACCTTTTGCCCCGCTGGCGACTCGGGTAGGTTTCCGGTATGGTAACTCCTATTCTAATTACGGGCTTGTTTCTTTTGATGAGACTTTTCTGTGTCTTGCACTCCCTGATAACCTCTTCAGCATGGCTTTAATGGTTCTGATGGCTCGCTCTGCTGCTCCACTACCTGGAGACTTTGATTCACCTTGAGAAGTAATCGATTCTTGTCAGCCGCACGCACGCCTGAACCCATGCTCGACACGTAGGCACATCCATGGGAGAGACGGTGGCCTAGTGGTAATCTCACTGGACTAGCAATCCGGAGACCTGCGCTGATACCCTGGGGGACACGGGTTCAAATCCCATCAGCTGGTGGGGGCTTAAATTCAATTAAATAATAAACTCAACCGATTAATTCAAAACCGGGAATTGGAAACGAGTCTCCAGTAATGGCCACCACGAAACTACCATCGATTGTCGTAAAAACCCCATCTGGCTCACTAATGTCCTTTAGGGGAAGGAAATCTGCCGTCCTTACCCGGTCTGGCCGACATGTGACTCCAGACCCAACAGCAAATGTAGTTGACTCTTAACTGCCCTCTGGAACGGCCGAGCAAGACACTCAGTTGTCAAGGGCAATTAGGGATGGGCAACATCGCTTGACCAGCGATGCCCACGTCCCCATGAAAGAATGTAACAAAAATAGCCCTGATGTGCTTTCTCCAAGATAGCGACACTGAGTGACCCTGGAATCACCTCTTTCCCGTCGTATACCAGCCAATCATCCCATGATGGTGAATTGCCTTCACTATTTGAAGACGATTTTCCTTGAGACTCTTGCAATTTTGGCCGGTGCAGATGCACTTTTTGCCTTGCCTCTTGTGGCCGCCCAATATGTTGGACTTGTTTTGCTTCCGAGTTCTGGCACGAATGCTATTTGAGTTGGAACAAAATAATAGTCTCCTCTCGCCTTTGCTGCTTTCGTGACTTGATAACAACTTTCACAGTCCAAAATACCTTTTTCGAGAAGTTACTCGAATGGCAATGTGTGATGTTGCAACAGATTTCCTTCGACGATCTTCCGAAAACAATCAGCTCGTTGCATTTCCTCACTGCTATGTGAACTGGCTCGGTAAAGCAACCAGCTACCAAGCATTGCCCAGCATTTACTGCACATCAACAGGCCCTTCGGCCCATCAACACCATGCTGGGCTTTATGTGCGACACAAGCCTCCTTGTGTTGATGCTCCTCGTTCTGGTCTCTCCCACAAGTGGGAACATCTTCTCTGTGTTTGCCCGATCGAACCCTTCCGTTAAGTTAAAGCCCTTGATCAGGTCATCCCTCAGTCTTCTCCTTTCCACTCAAAAGAACCTCAGTCATTTCAGTTGCTTCCGACACTGCTACACTTTGTCCAATGTGCAACTCCAGTGCCTCATGCATCATTGTAGGCCCAGCCATCTTCAGCTGCTTCATCAATGACCTTCCTTCAATCAGAAGGTCAGAAGTGGGGATGTTCACTGATGATTGCACAATGTTCAGCACCATTCACAACTCCTCAGATACTGAAGCAGTCCGTGTAGAAATGCAACAAGACCTGGACAATATCCAGGCTTGGGCTGATAAGTGGCAAGTAACATTCGCGCCACACAAGTGCCAGGCAATGACCATCTCCAACAAGAGGGCATCTAACCATCTCTCCTTGACATTCAATGGCATTACCATCGCTGAATCCCCCACTATCAACATCCTAGGGGTTACCATTGACCAGAAACTGAACTGGAGTAGCCATATAAATACCGTGGCTACAAGAGCAGGTCAGAGGCTGGGAATCCTGAGGTGAGTAACTCCACTCCTCACTCCCCAAAGCCTGTCCACCATCTACAAGGCACAAGTCAGGAGTGTGATGGAATACTCTCCACTTGCCTGGATGAGTGCAGCTCCAACAACACTCAAGAAGCTCGACACCATCCAGGACAAAGCAGCCCGCTTGATTGGCACCCCATCTACAAACATTCACTCCCTCCACCACCGACGCACAGTGGCAGCAGTGTGTACCATCTACAAGATGCACTGCAGCAACTCACCAAGGCTCCTTAGACAGCACCTTCCAAACCCGTGACCTCTACCAACTAGAAGGACAAGGACAGCAGATACATGGGAACACCACCACCTGCAAGTTCCCCTCCAAGTCACACACCATCCTGACTTGGAACTACACCGCCGTTCCTTCACTGTCACTGGGTCAAAATCCTGGAACTCCCTTCCTAACAGCACTGTGGGTGTACCTACCCCAACATGGACTGCAGCGGTTCAAGAAGGCAGCTCACCACCACCTTCTCAATGGGTAATCAATGCTGGCCGTGCCTGAACCCCAGATAAACACCCAGTGAAATTGTGTCCAGGCCTTGAGGGTCAGGGGAGAGAAGCTTCCGTTGGATTGGGAATCCGAGGAGATTCCTCATCCTCAACATCAATCCACCGTTCCCAATGGCCCGTTATGTTGCCCACATATAACTTTGAACAACTCTTCCCTCCTTCCTCAGTTAACTCTCTCTCCCTTTGCTGTCTCTCTCTCTCTCTCTCTCTATTCTCTGTCTCTCTTCTCCCTCTCTCCCGTTTACCTTATCTCACTCCCCTTTCTCTCTCTCTCACTCTCGGTCCCTCCTCTTCTCTCCTTCATTATCTTTCCCCGTCTCTCTCTCTCCCTCTCCATCACTCTCTCCACTTTTTCCCTGTCTTTCATGAAAAGCCTCTGCCTCTCCCCTTCCTCTTCCCCTTTCTTTCACCATTTCCCCTTTTTCCATGCCGCTCTCTCTCTCTCTCTCCCTCCCACACTCATCCACCTCTCCTGAGGTGGTCTGAGCAGATTTCCAATGCTCATAATTCAGATTTCCGAACCAGAGGTTGCTTGCTGGGCTTCAGTGAAGGAGCGACACACACAATGACAGTACGATTTTGATTTCCTCCATTAAATCTCCTTCTTAACCTTCTCAGCTGTAAAGAGAACAATACCAGCTTCCCCGGACTCTCCCTGTCATCCAGTGGACAATACAGCACGGCGGGACGTCCGAGAATCACAGACACGTAGGAGACTCTAACGGATTCGGATTATTTTTGCTCATCCCCAGTCACCCTGTAGAGAGGAAAATCTTTGGAGGAGGCCATTTGTGACAAGACGGCCTGTGTCTACCTCAGCCAACAAGTTGGAGCTTAACATACTTCTTGTGAAGATAGGCTCGGTTGAGTTTTGGTGGATCCAGGTGAGCAGTTAAGATTCTCTGTCGACAAGGTCCGCAGCACTCCCTCAGTACTGACCATCCAACAGTGCAGCACTCCCTCAGTACTGACATCCAACAGTGCAGCACTCCCTCAGTACTGACCTCCAACAGTGCAGCACTCCCTCAGTACTGACCTCCAACAGTGCAGCACTCCCTCAGTACTGACCATCCAACAGTGCAGCAGTCCCTCAGTACTGACATCCAACAGTGCAGCACTCCCTCAGTACTGACATCCAACAGTGCAGCACTTCCTCAGTACTGACATCCAACAGTGCAGCACTCCCTCAGTACTGACATCCAACAGTGCAGCACTTCCTCAGTACTGACCTCCAACAGTGCAGCACTCCCTCAGTACTGACCTCCTACAGTGCAGCACTCCCTCAGTACTGACCATCCAACAGTGCAGCAGTCCCTCAGTACTGACCTCCAACAGTGCAGCACTCCGTCAGTACTGACATCCAACAGTGCAGCACTCCCTCAGTACTGACCTCCAACAGTGCAGCACTCCCTCAGTACTGACCCTCCGACAGTGCAGCACTCCCTCAGTACTGACCTCCAACAGAGCAGCACTCACTCAGTACTGACCTCCAACAGTGCAGCACTCCCTCAGTACTGAACATCCAACAGTGCAGCATTGCCTCATTGCTGACCCTCCAACAGTGCAGCACTCCCTCAGTACTGACCTCCAACAGTGCAGCACTCCCTCAGCACTGACCTCCAACAGTGCAGCACTCCCTCAGTACTGACCTCCAACAGTGCAGCACTCCCTCAGTACTGACCTCCAACAGTGCAGCACTCTCTCAGTACTGACCTCCAACAGTGCAGCACTCCCTCAGTACTGTCCCTCCGACAGTGCAGCACTTCCTCAGTACAGACCCTCTGACAGTGCAGCATTGCCTCATTGCTGACCCTCCAACAGTGCAGCACTCCCTCATTACTGACCCTCCGATAGTGCAACATTCCCTCAGTTCTGACCCTCTGACAGTGCAGCACTCCCTCAGTAATGACCCTCTGACAGTGCAGCACTCCCTCAGTACTGACACTCCGACAGTGCAGCATTGCCTCATTGCTGACCCTCCAACAGTGCAGCACTCCCTCAGTACTGACATCCAACAGTGCAGCACTCCCTCAGTACTGACTTGCAACAGTGCAGCACTCCCTCAGTACTGACATCCAACAGTGCAGCACTCCCTCAGTACTGACCTCCAACAGTGCAGCACTCTCTCAGTACTGACCTCCAACAGTGCAGCACTCCCTCAGTACTGACCTTCAACAGTGCAGCACTCCTTCAGTACTGAACTCCAACAGTGCAGCACTCCCTCAGTACTGACCTCCAACAGTGCAGCACTCCCTCAGTACTGACCTCCAACAGTGCAGCACTCCCTCAGTACTGACCTCCAACAGTGCAGCACTCCCTCAGTACTGACCTCCAACAGTGCAGCACTCCCTCAGGACTGACCCTCCGACAGTGCAGCACTCCCTCAGTACTGACCTCCAACAACGCAGCAGTCCCTCAGTACTGACCTCCGACAGTCCAGAACTCTCTCAGTACTGACCTCCAACAGTGCAGGACTCCCTCAGTACTGAGCCTCTGACAGTGCAGGGCTCCCTCAGTACTGACCTCCAACAGTGCAGCACTCCCTCAGTACTGACCCTCCGACAGTGCAGCACTCCCTCAGTACTGACCCTCCGACAGTGCAGCACTCCCTCAGTACTGACCCACAGACAATTCAGCACTCCCTCAGTGCTGACCCTCCGACAGTGCAGCACTGCCTCAGTACTGACCCTCCGACAGTGAAGTGCTCACTCAGTAATGACCCTCCGACAGTGCAGCGTTCCCTCAAGACTGACACTCCGACAGTGCAGCGCTCTCTCAGTACTGAGCGACAGACAGTGCAGCCCTCCCTCAGTTCTGACACTCCGAGTGTGCGGTACTCCCACAGTACTGACCCACCGACAGTGCAGCGTTCCCTTAAGACTGACCCTCCGACAGTGCAGCGCTCCCGCAGTACTAACAGACCGACAGTGCAGCACTCCCTCAGTACTAACGCTCCGATAGTACGGCTCTCCCTCAGTACTGACCCTCCGACAATGCAGCACTCCCTCAGTGCTGACCCTCCGACAGTGCAGCACTCCCTCAGTGCTGACCCTCCGACAGTGCAGCACTCCCTCAGTACTGTCCCTCCGACAGTGCGGCACTCCCTCAGTACTGACCCTCTGACAGTGCAGCACTCCCTCAGTACTGACCCTCCGACAGTGCAACACTCCCTCAGTACAGTCCCTCCGACAGTGCAGCACTCCCTCAGTACTGACCCTCTGACAGTACAGCACTCCCTCAGTACTTAACCTCCGACAGTGCAGCACTCTCTCAGTACTGACACTCCGACGGTGCAGCAGTCCCTCAGTACTGACCCTCCGACAGTGCAGCATTGCCTCATTACTGACCCTCCGACAGTGCAGCACTCCCTCAGTGCGGACCCTCCGACAGTGCAGCACTCCCTCAGTACTGACCCTCCGATAGTGCGGCACTCCCTCAGTACTGACCCTCTGACTGTACAGCACTCCCTCAGTACTTAACCTCCGACAGTGCAGCACTCCCTCAGTACTTAACCTCCGACAGTGCAGCACTCTCTCAGTACTGACCCTCTGACAGTGCAGCATTGCCTCATTACAGACCCTCCGACAGTGCATCACTCCCTCAGTGCGGACCCTCTGACAGTGCAGCACTCCCTCAGTACTGACCCTCCGATAGTGCGGCACTCCCTCAGTACTGACCCTCTGACAGTACAGCACTTCCTCAGTACTTAACCTCCGACAGTGCAGCACTCCCTCAGTAATGACCCTCTGACAGTGCAGCACTCCCTCAGTACTGACCCTCCGACATTGCAGCATTGCCTCATTACTGATCCTCCGACAGTGCAGCACTCCCTCAGTGCGGACCCTCCGACAGTGCAGCACTCCCTCAGTACTGACCCTCCGATAGTGCAGCACTCCCTCAGTACTGACCTCCAACAGTGCAGCACTCCCTCAGTACTGAACATCCAACAGTGCAGCAGTCCCTCAGTACTGACCTCCAACAGTGCAGCACTCCCTCAGTACTGACATCCAACAGTGCAGCACTCCCTCAGTACTGACCTCCAACAGAGCAGCACTCACTCAGTACTGACCTCCAACAGTGCAGCACTCCGTCAGTACTGAACATCCAACAGTGCAGCATTGCCTCATTGCTGACCCTCCAACAGTGCAGCACTCCCTCAGTACTGACCTCCAACAGTGCAGCACTCCCTCAGCACTGACCTCCAACAGTGCAGCACTCCCTCAGTACTGACCTCCAACAGTGCAGCACTCCCTCAGTACTGACCTCCAACAGTGCAGCACTCTCTCAGTACTGACCTCCAACAGTGCAGCACTCCCTCAGTACTGTCCCTCCGACAGTGCAGCACTTCCTCAGTACAGACCCTCCGACAGTGCAGCATTGCCTCATTGCTGACCCTCCAACAGTGCAGCACTCCCTCATTACTGACCCTCCGATAGTGCAACATTCCCTCAGTTCTGACCCTCTGACAGTGCAGCACTCCCTCAGTAATGACCCTCTGACAGTGCAGCACTCCCTCAGTACTGACACTCCGACAGTGCAGCATTGCCTCATTGCTGACCCTCCAACAGTGCAGCACTCCCTCAGTACTGACATCCAACAGTGCAGCACTCCCTCAGTACTGACTTGCAACAGTGCAGCACTCCCTCAGTACTGACATCCAACAGTGCAGCACTCCCTCAGTACTGACCTCCAACAGTGCAGCACTCTCTCAGTACTGACCTCCAACAGTGCAGCACTCCCTCAGTACTGACCTTCAACAGTGCAGCACTCCTTCAGTACTGAACTCCAACAGTGCAGCACTCCCTCAGTACTGACCTCCAACAGTGCAGCACTCCCTCAGTACTGACCTCCAACAGTGCAGCACTCCCTCAGTACTGACCTCCAACAGTGCAGCACTCCCTCAGTACTGACCTCCAACAGTGCAGCACTCCCTCAGTACTGACCTCCAACAGTGCAGCACTCCCTCAGGACTGACCCTCCGACAGTGCAGCACTCCCTCAGTACTGACCTCCAACAACGCAGCAGTCCCTCAGTACTGACCTCCGACAGTCCAGAACTCTCTCAGTACTGACCTCCAACAGTGCAGCACTCCCTCAGTAATGAGCCTCTGACAGTGCAGGGCTCCCTCAGTACTGACGTCCAACAGTGCAGCACTCCCTCAGTACTGACCCTCCGACAGTGCAGCACTCCCTCAGTACTGACCCTCCGACAGTGCAGCACTCCCTCAGTACTGACCCACAGACAATTCAGCACTCCCTCAGTGCTGACCCTCCGACAGTGCAGCACTGCCTCAGTACTGACCCTCCGACAGTGAAGTGCTCACTCAGTAATGACCCTCCGACAGTGCAGCGTTCCCTCAAGACTGACACTCCGACAGTGCAGCGCTCTCTCAGTACTGAGCGACAGACAGTGCAGCCCTCCCTCAGTTCTGACACTCCGAGTGTGCGGTACTCCCACAGTACTGACCCACCGACAGTGCAGCGTTCCCTTAAGACTGACCCTCCGACAGTGCAGCGCTCCCTCAGTACTAACAGACCGACAGTGCAGCACTCCCTCAGTACTAACGCTCCGATAGTACGGCTCTCCCTCAGTACTGACCCTCCGACAGTGCAGCACTCCCTCAGTGCTGACCCTCCGACAGTGCAGCACTCCCTCAGTACTGACCCTCCGACAGTGCAGCACTCCCTCAGTACTGACCCTCCGACAGTGCAGCACTCCCTCAGTACTGACCCTCTGACAGTGCAGCACTCCCTCAGTACTGACCCTCCGACCGTGCAACACTCCCTCGTGCTGACCCTCCGACAGTGCAGCACTCCCTCAGTACTGTCCCTCCGACAGTGCGGCACTCCCTCAGTACTGACCCTCTGACAGTGCAGCACTCCCTCAGTACTGACCCTCCGACAGTGCAACACTCCCTCAGTACTGTCCCTCCGACAGTGCAGCACTCCCTCAGTACTGATCCTCTGACAGTGCAGCACTCCCTCAGTACTGACCCTCCGACCGTGCAACACTCCCTCGTGCTGACCCTCCGACAGTGCAGCACTCCCTCAGTACTGTCCCTCCGACAGTGCGGCACTCCCTCAGTACTGACCCTCTGACAGTGCAGCACTCCCTCAGTACTGACCCTCCGACAGTGCAACACTCCCTCAGTACTGTCCCTCCGACAGTGCAGCACTCCCTCAGTACTGATCCTCTGACAGTGCAGCACTCCCTCAGTACTGACCCTCCGACCGTGCAACACTCCCTCAGTCCTGTCCCTCCGACAGTGCAGCACTCCCTCAGTACTGATCCTCTGACAGTGCAGCACTCCCTCAGTACTGACTCTCAGACAGTGCAACACTCCCTCAGTACTGTCCCTCCGACAGTGCGGCACTCCCTCAGTACTGACCCTCCGACAGTGCAACACTCCCTCAGTACTGTCCCTCCGACAGTGCAGCACTCCCTCAGTACTGACCCTCTGACAGTACAGCACTCCCTCAGTACTTAACCTCCGACAGTGCAGCACTCTCTCAGTACTGACACTCCGACGGTGCAGCACTCCCTCAGTACTGACCCTCCGACAGTGCAGCATTGCCTCATTACTGACCCTCCGACAGTGCAGCACTCCCTCAGTGCGGACCCTCCGACAGTGCAGCACTCCCTCAGTACTGACCCTCCGATAGTGCGGCACTCCCTCAGTACTGACCCTCTGACTGTACAGCACTCCCTCAGTACTTAACCTCCGACAGTGCAGCACTCCCTCAGTACTTAACCTCCGACAGTGCAGCACTCTCTCAGTACTGACCCTCTGACAGTGCAGCATTGCCTCATTACTGACCCTCCGACAGTGCATCACTCCTTCAGTGCGGACCCTCCGACAGTGCAGCACTCCCTCAGTACTGACCCTCCGATAGTGCGGCACTCCCTCAGTACTGACCCTCTGACAGCACAGCACTTCCTCAGTACTTAACCTCCGACAGTGCAGCACTCCCTCAGTAATGACCCTCTGACAGTGCAGCACTCCCTCAGTACTGACCCTCCGACATTGCAGCATTGCCTCATTACTGATCCTCCGACAGTGCAGCACTCCCTCAGTGCGGACCCTCCGACAGTGCAGCACTCCCTCAGTACTGACCCTCCGATAGTGCGGCACTCCCTCAGTACTGACCCTCTGACTGTACAGCACTCCCTCAGTACTTAACCTCCGACAGTGCAGCACTCCCTCAGTACTTAACCTCCGACAGTGCAGCACTCTCTCAGTACTGACCCTCTGACAGTGCAGCATTGCCTCATTACTGACCCTCCGACAGTGCATCACTCCCTCAGTGCGGACCCTCTGACAGTGCAGCACTCCCTCAGTACTGACCCTCCGATAGTGCGGCACTCCCTCAGTACTGACCCTCTGACAGTACAGCACTTCCTCAGTACTTAACCTCCGACAGTGCAGCACTCCCTCAGTAATGACCCTCTGACAGTGCAGCACTCCCTCAGTACTGACCCTCCGACATTGCAGCATTGCCTCATTACTGATCCTCCGACAGTGCAGCAATCCCTCAGTGCGGACCCTCCGACAGTGCAGCACTCCCTCAGTACTGTCCCTCTGACAGTGCGGCACTCCCTCAGTACTGACCCTCTGACAGTGCAGCACTCCCTCAGTACTGACCCTCCGACAGTGCAGCACTCCCTCAGTACTGACCCTCCGACCGTGCAACACTCCCTCAGTGCTGACCCTCCGACAGTGCAGCACTCCCTCAGTACTGTCCCTCCGACAGTGCGGCATTCCCTCAGTACTGACCCTCCGACAGTGCAGCACTCCCTCAGTGCGGACCCTCCGACAGTGCAGCACTCCCTCAGTACTGTCCCTCTGACAGTGCGGCACTCCCTCAGTACTGACCCTCTGACAGTGCAGGACTCCATCAGTACTGACCCTCCGACAGTGCAGCGCTCCCTCAGTACTGACCCTTCGACAGTGCAACACTCCCTCAGTACTGACCCTCCGACAGTGCAGCGCTCTCTCAGTACTGAATCTTTGACAGTGCAGCACTCCCTCAGTACTGTCCATCTGACAGTGCAGCACTCCCTCAGTACTGTCCCTCCGACAGTGCGGCACTCCCTCAGTACTGACCCTCTGACAGTGCAGCACTCCCTCAGTACTGACCCTCTGACCGTGCAACACTCCCTCAGTGCTGACCCTCCGACAGTGCAGCACTCCCTCAGTACTGACCCTCCGACCGTGCAACACTCCCTCAGTGCTGACCCTCCGACAGTGCGGCACTCCCTCAGTACTGACCCTCTGACAGTGCAGCACTTGCTCAGTACTGTCCCTCCGACAGTGCAGCACTCCCTCAGTGCTGACCGTCTGACAGTGCAGCACTCCCTCAGTACTGACCCTCTGACAGTGCTGCACTCCCTCAGTGCTGACCCTCCGACAGTGCAGCACTCCCTCAGTCCTGACCCTCCGACAGTGCAGCACTCCCTCAGTCCTGACCCTCCGACAGTGCAGCACTCCCTCAGTCCTGACCCTCCGACAGTGCAGCGCGCTCTCAGTACTGACCCTCCCACAGTGCTTCACTCCCTCAGTACTGACCCTCCGACAGTGCTGCACTCCCTCAGGACTGACCCTCCGACAGTGCAGCGCTCTCTCAGTACTGACCCTCCCACAGTGCTTCACTCCCTCAGTACTGACCCTCCGACAGTGCTGCACTCCCTCAGTACTGACCCTCTGACACTGCAGCACACCCTCAGTACTGACCCTCCGATAGTGCTGCACTCCCTCAGTACTGACCCTCCGACAGTGCAGCACTCCCTCAGTACTGACCCTCCGAAATTGCAGCACTCCCTCAGTACTGACCCTCCGAAATTGCAGCACTCCCTCAGTACTGACCCTCCGACAGTGCAGCACTCCCTCAGTACTGACCCTCCGATAGTGCTGCACTCCCTCAGGACTGACCCTCCGACAGTGCAGCCCTCCCTCAGTACTGACCCTCCGAAACTGCAGCACTCCCTCTGTACTAACCCTCCGACAGTGCAGCACTCCCTCAGTACTGACCCTCCGACAGTGCTGCACTCCCTCAGTACTGACCCTCCGACAGTGCAGCACACCCTCAGTACTGACCCTCCGATAGTGCTGCACTCCCTCAGTACTGACCCTCTGACAGTGCAGCACTCCCTCCGTACTGACCCTCTGACAGTGCAGCACTTCCTCAGTACTGACCTATCGACAGTGCAGCACTCCCTCAGTACTGACCCTGCGACATTGCAGCACTCCCTCAGTTCTGACCCTCCGTACAGTGCAGCACTCCCTCATTACTGACCCTCCGTACAGTGCAGCACTCCCTCAGTACAGGACCTCCGTGCAATGCAGCACTCCCTCAGTTCTGACCCTCCGTACAGTGCAGCACTCCCTCATTTCTGACCCTCCGTACAGTGCAGCACTCCCTCAGTACTGACCCTCCGTACAGTGCTGCACTCCGTCAGTACTGACCCTCCGAAACTGCAGCACTCCCTCTGTACTGACCCTCCGACATTGCAGCACTCCCTCAGTACTGACCCTCCGTGCAGTGCAGCACTCCCTCAGTACTGACCCTCCACACAGTGCTGCACTCCCTCAGTACTGACCCTCCGATAGTGCTGCACTCCCTCAGTACTGACCCTCTGACAGTACAGCACTCCCTCAGTACTGACCCTCCGAATGTGCAGCACTCCCTCAAGACTGACACTCCGACAGTGCAGCGCTCTCTCAGTACTGAGCGACAGACAGTGCAGCCCTCCCTCAGTTCTGACACTCCGAGTGTGCGGTACTCCCACAGTACTGACCCACCGACAGTGCAGCGTTCCCTTAAGACTGACCCTCCGACAGTGCAGCGCTCCCTCAGTACTAACAGACCGACAGTGCAGCACTCCCTCAGTACTAACGCTCCGATAGTACGGCTCTCCCTCAGTACTGACCCTCCGACAGTGCAGCACTCCCTCAGTGCTGACCCTCCGACAGTGCAGCACTCCCTCAGTACTGACCCTCTGACAGTACAGCACTCCCTCAGTACTTAACCTCCGACAGTGCAGCACTCTCTCAGTACTGACACTCCGACAGTGCAGCATTGCCTCATTACTGACCCTCCGACAGTGCAGCACTCCCTCAGTGCGGACCCTCCGACAGTGCAGCACTCCCTCAGTACTGACCCTCCGATAGTGCGGCACTCCCTCAGTACTGACCCTCTGAATGTACAGCACTCCCTCAGTACTTAACCTACGACAGTGCAGCACTCCCTCAGTACTTAACCTCCGACAGTGCAGCACTCTCTCAGTACTGACCCTCTGACAGTGCAGCATTGCCTCATTACTGACCCTCCGACAGTGCATCACTCCCTCAGTGCGGACCCTCTGACAGTGCAGCACTCCCTCAGTACTGACCCTCCGATAGTGCGGCACTCCCTCAGTACTGACCCTCTGACAGCACAGCACTTCCTCAGTACTTAACCTCCGACAGTGCAGCACTCCCTCAGTAATGACCCTCTGACAGTGCAGCACTCCCTCATTACTGACCCTCCGACATTGCAGCATTGCCTCATTACTGATCCTCCGACAGTGCAGCACTCCCTCAGTGCGGAACCTCCGACAGTGCAGCACTCCCTCAGTACTGACCCTCCGATAGTGCGGCACTCCCTCAGTACTGACCCTCTGACTGTACAGCACTCCCTCAGTACTTAACCTCCGACAGTGCAGCACTCCCTCAGTACTGACGCTTCGACAGTGCAGCGCTCCCTCAGTACTTACCCTCCGATATTGCGGCTCTCCCTCAGTACTGACCCTCCTACAGTGCAGCACTCCCTCATTACTGACCCTCCGACAGTGCAGGACTCCATCAGTACTGACCCTCCGACAGTGCAGCGCTCCCTCAGTACTGACCCTTCGACAGTGCAACACTCCCTCAGTACTGACCCTCCGACAGTGCGGCACTCCCTCAGTACTGACCCTCCAACAGTACAGCACTCCCTCAGTACTGACACTCTGACAGTGCAGCACTCCCTCAGTACTGACCATCCGACAGTGCAGCATTGCCTCATTACTGACCCTCCGACAGTGCAGCACTACCTCAGTGCTGACCCTCCGACAGTGCAGCACTCCCTCAGTACTGACCCTCCGATAGTGCGGCTCTCCCTCAGTACTGACACTCCAACAGTGCACCGCTCCCTCAGTACTTACCCTCCGATATTGCGCCTCTTCCTCAGTACTGACCCTCCTACAGTGCAGCACTCCCTCAGTGCTGACCCTCCGACAGTGCAGCACTCCCTCAGTACTGACCCTCCGACAGTGCAGCACTCCCTCAGTGCTGACCCTCCGACAGTGCAGCACTCCCTCAGTACTGACCCTTCGATAGTGCAGCACTCGCTCAGTACTGACCCTCCGACAGTGCAGCACTCTCTCAGTACTGTCCCTCCGACAGTGCAGCACTCCCTCAGTACTGACCCTCTGACAGTGCAGCACTCCCTCAGTACTGTCCATCTGACAGTGCAGCACTCCCTCAGTACTGTCCCTCTGACAGTGCGGCACTCCCTCAGTACTGACCCTCTGACAGTGCAGCACTCCCTCAGTACTGACCCTCCGACAGTGCAGCACTCCCTCAGTACTGACCCTCCGACCGTGCAACACTCCCTCAGTGCTGACCCTCCGACAGTGCAGCACTCCCTCAGTACTGTCCCTCCGACAGTGCGGCACTCCCTCAGTACTGACCCTCCGACAGTGCAGCACTCCCTCAGTGCGGACCCTCCGATAGTGCAGTGCACCCTCAGTACTTACCCTCCGATATTGCGGCTCTCCCTCAGTACTGACCCTCCTACAGTGCAGCACTCCCTCATTACTGACCCTCCGACAGTGCAGGACTCCATCAGTACTGACCCTCCGACAGTGCAGCGCTCCCTCAGTACTGACCCTTCGACAGTGCAACACTCCCTCAGTACTGACCCTCCGACAGTGCAGCGCTCTCTCAGTACTGAACCTTTGACAGTGCAGCACTCCCTCAGTACTGTCCATCTGACAGTGCAGCACTCCCTCAGTACTGTCCCTCCGACAGTGCGGCACTCCCTCAGTACTGACCCTCTGACAGTGCAGCACTCCCTCAGTACTGACCCTCTGACCGTGCAACACTCCCTCAGTGCTGACCCTCCGACAGTGCAGCACTCCCTCAGTACTGACCCTCCGACCGTGCAACACTCCCTCAGTGCTGACCCTCCGACAGTGCGGCACTCCCTCAGTACTGACCCTCTGACAGTGCAGCACTCCCTCAGTACTGTCCCTCCGACAGTGCAGCACTCCCTCAGTGCTGACCGTCTGACAGTGCAGCACTCCCTCAGTACTGACCCTCTGACAGTGCTGCACTCCCTCAGTACTGACCCTCCGACAGTGCAGCACTCCCTCAGTGCTGACCGTCTGACAGTGCAGCACTCCCTCAGTACTGACCCTCTGACAGTGCTGCACTCCCTCAGTACTGACCCTCCGACAGTGCTGCACTCCCTCAGTGCTGACCCTCCGACAGTGCAGCACTCCCTCAGTCCTGACCCTCCGACAGTGCAGCACTCCCTCAGTCCTGACCCTCCGACAGTGCAGCGCTCTCACAGTACTGACCCTCCCACAGTGCTTCACTCCCTCAGTACTGACCCTCCGACAGTGCTGCACTCCCTCAGGACTGACCCTCCGACAGTGCAGCGCTCTCTCAGTACTGACCCTCCCACAGTGCTTCACTCCCTCAGTACTGACCCTCCGACAGTGCTGCACTCCCTCAGTACTGACCCTCTGACACTGCAGCACACCCTCAGTACTGACCCTCCGATAGTGCTGCACTCCCTCAGGACTGACCCTCCGACAGTGCAGCCCTCCCTCAGTACTGACCCTCCGAAATTGCAGCACTCCCTCAGTACTGACCCTCCGACAGTGCAGCACTCCCTCAGTACTGACCCTCCGATAGTGCTGCACTCCCTCAGGACTGACCCTCCGACAGTGCAGCCCTCCCTCAGTACTGACCCTCCGAAACTGCAGCACTCCCTCTGTACTAACCCTCCGACAGTGCAGCACTCCCTCAGTACTGACCCTCCGACAGTGCTGCACTCCCTCAGTACTGACCCTCCGACAGTGCAGCACACCCTCAGTACTGACCCTCCGATAGTGCTGCACTCCCTCAGTACTGACCCTCTGACAGTGCAGCACTCCCTCCGTACTGACCCTCTGACAGTGCAGCATTTCCTCAGTACTGACCTATCGACAGTGCAGCACTCCCTCAGTACTGACCCTGCGACATTGCAGCACTCCCTCAGTTCTGACCCTCCGTACAGTGCAGCACTCCCTCATTACTGACCCTCCGTACAGTGCAGCACTCCCTCAGTACTGGACCTCCGTGCAATGCAGCACTCCCTCAGTTCTGACCCTCCGTACAGTGCAGCACTCCCTCATTTCTGACCCTCCGTACAGTGCAGCACTCCCTCAGTACTGACCCTCCGTACAGTGCTGCACTCCGTCAGTACTGACCCTCCGAAACTGCAGCACTCCCTCTGTACTGACCCTCCGACATTGCAGCACTCCCTCAGTACTAACAGACCGACAGTGCAGCACTCCCTCAGTACTAACGCTCCGATAGTACGGCTCTCCCTCAGTACTGACCCTCCGACAGTGCAGCACTCCCTCAGTGCTGACCCTCCGACAGTGCAGCACTCCCTCAGTACTGACCCTCCGACAGTGCAGCACTCCCTCAGTACTGACCCTCCGACAGTGCAGCACTCCCTCAGTACTGACCCTCTGACAGTGCAGCACTCCCTCAGTACTGACCCTCCGACCGTGCAACACTCCCTCGTGCTGACCCTCCGACAGTGCAGCGCTCCCTCAGTACTGTCCCTCCGACAGTGCGGCACTCCCTCAGTACTGACCCTCTGACAATGCAGCACTCCCTCAGTACAGACCCTCCGACAGTGCAACACTCCCTCAGTACTGTCCCTCCGACAGTGCAGCACTCCCTCAGTACTGATCCTCTGACAGTGCAGCACTCCCTCAGTACTGACCCTCCGACCGTGCAACACTCCCTCGTGCTGACCCTCCGACAGTGCAGCACTCCCTCAGTACTGTCCCTCCGACAGTGCGGCACTCCCTCAGTACTGACCCTCTGACAGTGCAGCACTCCCTCAGTACTGACCCTCCGACAGTGCAACACTCCCTCAGTACTGTCCCTCCGACAGTGCAGCACTCCCTCAGTACTGACCCTCTGACAGTACAGCACTCCCTCAGTACTTAACCTCCGACAGTGCAGCACTCTCTCAGTACTGACCCTCCGACAATGCAGCACTCCCTCAGTACTGACCCTCCGACGGTGCAGCAGTCCCTCAGTACTGACCCTCCGACATTGCAGCATTGCCTCATTACTGACCCTCCGACAGTGCAGCACTCCCTCAGTGCGGACCCTCCGACAGTGCAGCACTCCCTCAGTGCTGACCCTCCGATAGTGCGGCACTCCCTCAGTACTGACCCTCTGACTGTACAGCACTCCCTCAGTACTGACCCTCTGACTGTACAGCACTTCCTCAGTACTTAACCTCCGACAGTGCAGCACTCCCTCAGTAATGACCCTCTGACAGTGCAGCACTCCCTCAGTACTGACCCTCCGACATTGCAGCATTGCCTCATTACTGATCCTCCGACAGTGCAGCACTCCCTCAGTACTGACCCTCCGACAGTGCGGCACTCCCTCAGTACTGACCCTCCAACAGTACAGCACTCCCTCAGTACTGACACTCTGACAGTGCAGCACTCCCTCAGTACTGACCATCCGACAGTGCAGCATTGCCTCATTACTGACCCTCCGACAGTGCAGCACTACCTCAGTGCTGACCCTCCGACAGTGCAGCACTCCCTCAGTACTGACCCTCCGATAGTGCGGCTCTCCCTCAGTACTGACACTCCGACAGTGCACCGCTCCCTCAGTACTTACCCTCCGATATTGCGGCTCTTCCTCAGTACTGACCCTCCTACAGTGCAGCACTCCCTCATTACTGACCCTCCGACAGTGCAGGACTCCCTCAGTGCTGACCCTCCGACAGTGCAGCACTCCCTCAGTACTGACCCTTCGATAGTGCAGCACTCGCTCAGTACTGACCCTCCGACAGTGCAGCACTCCCTCAGTACTGACCCTCTGACAGTGCAGCACTCCCTCAGTACTGTCCATCTGACAGTGCAGCACTCCCTCAGTACTGTCCCTCCGACAGTGCAGCACTCCCTCAGTACTGACCCTCTGACAGTGCAGCACTCCCTCAGTACTGTCCATCTGACAGTGCAGCACTCCCTCAGTACTGTCCCTCTGACAGTGCGGCACTCCCTCAGTACTGACCCTCTGACAGTGCAGCACTCCCTCAGTACTGACCCTCCGACAGTGCAGCACTCCCTCAGTACTGACCCTCCGAACGTGCAACACTCCCTCAGTGCTGACCCTCCGACAGTGCAGCACTCCCTCAGTACTGTCCCTCCGACAGTGTGGCACTCCCTCAGTACTGACCCTCCGACAGTGCAGCACTCCCTCAGTGCGGACCCTCCAACAGTGCAGCACTCCCTCAGTACTGACCCTCCGATAGTGCAGTGCACCCTCAGTACTTACCCTCCGATATTGCGGCTCTCCCTCAGTACTGACCCTCCTACAGTGCAGCACTCCCTCATTACTGACCCTCCGACAGTGCAGGACTCCATCAGTACTGACCCTCCGACAGTGCAGCGCTCCCTCAGTACTGACCCTTCGACAGTGCTACACTCCCTCAGTACTGACCCTCCGACAGTGCTTCACTCCCTCAGTACTGACCATCTGACAGTGCAGCACTCCCTCAGTACTGTCCCTCCGACAGTGCGGCACTCCCTCAGTACTGACCCTCTGACAGTGCAGCACTCCCTCAGTACTGACCCTCTGACCGTGCAACACTCCCTCAGTGCTGACCCTCCGACAGTGCAGCACTCCCTCAGTACTGACCCTCCGACCGTGCAACACTCCCTCAGTGCTGACCCTCCGACAGTGCGGCACTCCCTCAGTACTGACCCTCTGACAGTGCAGCACTCCCTCAGTACTGTCCCTCCGACAGTGCAGCACTCCCTCAGTACTGACCCTCTGACAGTGCTGCACTCCCTCAGTGCTGACCCTCCGACAGTGCAGCACTCCCTCAGTCCTGACCCTCCGACAGTGCAGCACTCCCTCAGTCCTGACCCTCCGACAGTGCAGCACTCCCTCAGTCCTGACCCTCCGACAGTGCAGCGCTCTCTCAGTACTGACCCTCCCACAGTGCTTCACTCCCTCAGTACTGACCCTCCGACAGTGCTGCACTCCCTCAGGACTGACCCTCCGACAGTGCAGCGCTCTCTCAGTACTGACCCTCCCACAGTGCTTCACTCCCTCAGTACTGACCCTCCGACAGTGCTGCACTCCCTCAGTACTGACCCTCCGACACTGCAGCACACCCTCAGTACTGACCCTCCGATAGTGCTGCACTCCCTCAGGACTGACCCTCCGACAGTGCAGCCCTCCCTCAGTACTGACCCTCCGAAATTGCAGCACTCCCTCAGTACTGACCCTCCGACAGTGCAGCACTCCCTCAGTACTGACCCTCCGATAGTGCTGCACTCCCTCAGGACTGACCCTCCGACAGTGCAGCCCTCCCTCAGTACTGACCCTCCGAAACTGCAGCACTCCCTCTGTACTAACCCTCCGACATTGCAGCACTCCCTCAGTACTGACCCTCCGTGCAGTGCAGCACTCCCTCAGTACTGACCCTCCACACAGTGCTGCACTCCCTCAGTACTGACCCTCCGATAGTGCTGCACTCCCTCAGTACTGACCCTCTGACAGTGCAGCACTCCCTCCGTACTGACCCTCTGACAGTGCAGCACTTCCTCAGTACTGACCTATCGACAGTGCAGCACTCCCTCAGTACTGACCCTGCGACATTGCAGCACTCCCTCAGTTCTGACCCTCCGTAAAGTGCAGCAGTCCCTCATTACTGACCCTCCGTACAGTGCAGCACTCCCTCCGTACTGACCCTCTGACAGTGCAGCACTTCCTCAGTACTGACCTATCGACAGTGCAGCACTCCCTCAGTACTGACCCTGCGACATTGCAGCACTCCGTCAGTACTGACCCTCCGTAAACTGCAGCACTCCCTCTGTACTGACCCTCCGACATTGCAGCACTCCCTCAGTACTGACCCTCCGTGCAGTGCAGCACTCCCTCAGTACTGACCCTCCGACAGTGCAGCGCTCTCTCAGTACTGACCCTCCCACAGTGCTTCACTCCCTCAGTACTGACCCTCCGATAGTGCTGCACTCCCTCAGTACTGACCCTCTGACAGTACAGCACTCCCTCAGTACTGACCCTCCGAATGTGCAGCACTCCCTCAGTACTGACCCTCCAACAGTGCAGCACACCCTCAGTACTGACCCTCCGACAGTGCTGCACTCCCTCAGTACTGACCCTCCGTGCAGTGAAGCACTCCCTCAGTACTGACCCTCCGACAGTGCAGCACTCCCTCAGTACTGACCCTCCACACAGTGCAGCACTCCCTCAGTACTGACCCTCCGATAGTGCTGCGCTCCCTCAGTACTGACCCTCCGACAGTGCTGCACTCCCTCAGTACTGACCCTCCGTGCAGTGCAGCACTCCCTCAGTACTGACCCTCTGACAGTGCTGCACTCCCTTAGTACTGACCCTCCGACAGTGCAGCACTCCCTCAGTACTGACCCTCCGACAGTGCTGCACTCCCTTAGTACTGACCCTCCGACAGTGCAGCACTCCCTCAGTACTGACCCTCCAACAGTGCTGCACACCCTCAGTACTGACCCTCCGACAGTGCAGCACTCCCTCAGTACTGACCCTCCGACAGTGCTGCACTCCCTTAGTACTGACCCTCCGACAGTGCAGCACTCCCTCAGTACTGACCCTCCAACAGTGCTGCACTCCCTTCGTACTGACCCTCTGACAGTGCAGCACTCCCTCAGTACTGACCCTCCGACAGTGCAGCGCTCCCTCAGTACTGACCTATCGACAGTGCAGCACTCCCTCAGTACTGACCTATCGACAGTGCAGCACTCCCTCAGTACTGACCCTATGACATTGCAGCACTCCCTCAGTTCTGACCCTCCGTACAGTGCAGCACTCCCTCATTACTGACCCTCCGTACAGTGCAGCACTCCCTCAGTACTGGACCTCCGTGCAATGCAGCACTCCCTCAGTACTGACCCTCCCTGCAGTGCAGCACTCCCTCAGTACTGACCCTCCGTGCAGTGCAGCACTCCCTCGGTACTGGACCTCCACACAGTGCAGCACTCCCTCAGTACTGGACCTCCGTGCAATGCAGCACTCCCTCAGTACTGACCCTCCCTGCAGTGCAGCACTCCCTCAGTACTGACCCTCCGTGCAGTGCAGCACTCCCTCGGTACTGGACCTCCACACAGTGCAGCACTCCCTCGGTACTGGACCTCCGTGCAATGCAGCACTCCCTCAGTACTGACCCTCCCTGCAGTGCAGCACTCCCTCAGTACTGACCCTCCCTGCAGTGCAGCACTCCCTCAGTACTGACCCTCCGTGCAGTGCAGCACTCCCTCAGTACTGACCCTCCGTACAGTGCTGCACTCCCTCAGTACTGACCCTCTGACATTGCAGCACTCCCTCAATACTGACCATCCGACACTGCGTCACTCCCTCAGTACTGACCCTCCGTGCAGTGCTGCACTCCCTCAGTACTGACCCTCCGACAGTGCAGCACTCCCTCCGTACTGACCCTCTGACAGTGCTGCACTCCCTCAGTGCTGACCCTCCGACAGTGCAGCACTCCCTCAGTCCTGATCCTCCGACAGTGCAGCACTCCCTCAGTCCTGACCCTCCGACAGTGCAGCACTCCCTCAGTCCTGACCCTCCGACAGTGCAGCGCTCTCTCAGTACTGATCCTCCCACAGTGCTTCACTCCCTCAGTACTGACCCTCCGACAGTGCAGCACTCCCTCAGGACTGACCCTCCGACAGTGCCGCGCTCTCTCAGTACTGACCCTGACACAGTGCAGCGCTCTCTCAGTTCTGACCCTCCCACAGTGCAGCACTCCCTCAGTACTGACCCTCCGACACTGCAGCACACCCTCAGTACTGACCCTCCGTTAGTGCTGCACTCCCTCAGGACTGACCCTCCGACAGTGCAGCCCTCCCTCAGTACTGACCCTCCGAAACTGCAGCACTCCCTCTGTACTAACCCTCCGACAGTGCAGCACTCCCTCAGTACTGACCCTCCGACAGTGCAGCGCTCCCTCAGCACTGACCCTCCGACAGTGCAGCATTCCCTCAGTACTGACTCTCTGACAGTGCAGCACTCCATCAGAACTGACCCTCCGACAGTGCAGCGCTCCCTCAGCACTGACCCTCCAACAGTGCAGCACTCCCTCACTACTGACCCTCCGACAGTGCAGCACTCCCTCAGTACTGACCCTCCGACAGGTCAGCACTCCCTCAGTACTGACCCTCCATAGTGCGGCTCTCCCTCAGTACTGACCCTCTGACAGTGCAGCACTCCCTCAATACTGACCGTCTGACAGTGCAGCACTCCCTCATTACTGACCTTCCGACAGTGCAGCACTCCCTCAGTACTGACCCTCTGACAGTGCAGCACTCCCTCATTACTGACCTTCCGACAGTGCAGCACTCCCTCAATACTGACTCTCCGACAGTGCAGTGCTCCCTCAGTACTGACCCTCTGACAGTGCAGCACACCCTCAGTCCTGACCCTCTGAAAGTGCAGCACTCCCTCAGTACTGACCCTCTGACAGTGCAGCACTCCCTCAGTACTGACCTCCGACATTGCAGCACTCCCTCAGTACTGACCCTCCGACATTGCGGCACTCCCTCAGTACTTACCTCCAACAGTGCAGCACACCCTCAGCACTGACATCCAACAGTGCAACACTCCCTCAGCACTGACCCTCCAACAGTGCAGCAATCACTCATTACTGACCCTCCGACAGTGCAGCACTCCATCAGTACTGACCCTCCGACAGTGCAGCACTCCCTCAGTACTTACCCTCCGATATTGCGGCACTCCCTCAGTACTGACCCTCCGACAGTGCAGCACTGCCTCAGTACTGACCCTCAGACAGTGCAGCACTCCCTCAGTACTGACCCTCCGACCGTGCAGTACTCCCTCAGTACAGACCCTCCGATAGTGCGGCTCTCCCTCAGTACTGATCCTCCGACTGTGCAGCACTCCCTCAGTACTGACCCTCCGACAGTGCAGCACTGCCTCAGTACTGACCGTCTGACAGTGCAGCCCTCCCTCAGTGCTGACCCTCCGACAGTGCAGCACTCCCTCAGTACTGACCCTCCAATAGTACGGCTCTCCCTCAGTACTGACCCTCCGACAGTGCAGCACTCCCTCAGTGCTGACCCTCCGACAGTGCAGCACTCCCTCAGTATTGATCCTGAGATAGTGCGGCACTCCCTCAGTACTGACCCACTGACAGTGCAGCACTCCCTCAGTAATGACCCCCTGACAGTGCAGCACTCCCTCACTACTGACCCTCCGACAGTGCAGCATTGCCTCATTACTGACCCTCCGACATTGCGGCACTTCCTCAGCACTGACCCTCCGACAGTGCAACACTCCCTCAGTGCAGACCCTCCGACAGTGCAGCACTCCCTCTGTCCTGAACCTCCGACAGTGCAGCACTCCCTCAGCAATGACCCCCTGACAGTGCTGCACTCCCTCACTCCTGACCCTCCGACAGTGCAGCATTGCCTCATTGCTGACCCTCCGACAGTGCAGCACTCCCTCTGTCCTGACCCTCCGACAGTGCAGCACTCCCTCAGCAATGACCCCCTGACAGTGCTGCACTCCCTCACTCCTGACCCTCCGACAGTGCAGCATTGCCTCATTGCTGACCCTCCGACAGTGCAGCACTCGCTCAGTACTGACCCTCCGACAGTGCAGCACTCTCTCAGTACTGTCCCTCCGACAGTGCAGCACTCCCTCAGTACTGACCCTCTGACAGTGCAGCACTCCCTCAGTACTGTCCATCTGACAGTGCAGCACTCCCTCATTACTGTCCCTCTGACAGTGCGGCACTCCCTCAGTACTGACCCTCTGACAGTGCAGCACTCCCTCAGTACTGACCCTCCGACAGTGCAGCACTCCCTCAGTACTGACCCTCCGACCGTGCAACACTCCCTCAGTGCTGACCCTCCGACAGTGCAGCACTCCCTCAGTACTGTCCCTCCGACAGTGCGGCACTCCCTCAGTACTGACCCTCCGACAGTGCAGCACTCCCTCAGTGCGGACCCTCCGACAGTGCAGCACTCCCTCAGTACTGACCCTCCGATAGTGCAGTGCACCCTCAGTACTTACCCTCCGATATTGCGGCTCTCCCTCAGTACTGACCCTCCTACAGTGCAGCACTCCCTCATTACTGACCCTCCGACAGTGTAGGACTCCATCAGTACTGACCGTCCGACAGTGCAGCGCTCCCTCAGTACTGACCCTTCGACAGTGCAACACTCCCTCAGTACTGACCCTCCGACAGTGCAGCGCTCTCTCAGTACTGAACCTTTGACAGTGCAGCACTCCCTCAGTACTGTCCATCTGACAGTGCAGCACTCCCTCAGTACTGTCCCTCCGACAGTGCGGCACTCCCTCAGTACTGACCCTCTGACAGTGCAGCACTCCCTCAGTACTGACCCTCTGACCGTGCAACACTCCCTCAGTGCTGACCCTCCGACAGTGCAGCACTCCCTCAGTACTGACCCTCCGACCGTGCAACACTCCCTCAGTGCTGACCCTCCGACAGTGCGGCACTCCCTCAGTACTGACCCTCTGACAGTGCAGCACTCCCTCAGTACTGTCCCTCCGACAGTGCAGCACTCCCTCAGTGCTGACCGTCTGACAGTGCAGCACTCCCTCAGTACTGACCCTCTGACAGTGCTGCACTCCCTCAGTGCTGACCCTCCGACAGTGCAGCACTCCCTCAGTCCTGACCCTCCGACAGTGCAGCACTCCCTCAGTCCTGACCCTCCGACAGTGCAGCACTCCCTCAGTCCTGACCCTCCGACAGTGCAGCGCTCTCTCAGTACTGACCCTCCCACAGTGCTTCACTCCCTCAGTACTGACCCTCCGACATTGCTGCACTCCCTCAGTACTGACCCTCTGACACTGCAGCACACCCTCAGTACTGACCCTCCGATAGAGCTGCACTCCCTCAGGACTGACCCTCCGACAGTGCAGCCCTCCCTCAGTACTGACCCTCCGAAATTGCAGCACTCCCTCAGTACTGACCCTCCGATAGTGCTGCACTCCCTCAGGACTGACCCTCCGACAGTGCAGCCCTCCCTCAGTACTGACCCTCCGAAACTGCAGCACTCCCTCTGTACTAACCCTCCGACAGTGCAGCACTCCCTCAGTACTGACCCTCCGACAGTGCTGCACTCCCTCAGTACTGACCCTCCGACAGTGCAGCACACCCTCAGTACTGACCCTCCGATAGTGCTGCACTCCCTCAGTACTGACCCTCTGACAGTGCAGCACTCCCTCCGTACTGACCCTCTGACAGTGCAGCACTTCCTCAGTACTGACCTATCGACAGTGCAGCACTCCCTCAGTACTGACCCTGCGACATTGCAGCACTCCCTCAGTTCTGACCCTCCGTACAGTGCAGCACTCCCTCATTACTGACCCTCCGTACAGTGCAGCACTCCCTCAGTACTGGACCTCCGTGCAATGCAGCACTCCCTCAGTTCTGACCCTCCGTACAGTGCAGCACTCCCTCATTTCTGACCCTCCGTACAGTGCAGCACTCCCTCAGTACTGACCCTCCGTACAGTGCTGCACTCCGTCAGTACTGACCCTCCGAAACTGCAGCACTCCCTCTGTACTGACCCTCCGACATTGCAGCACTCCCTCAGTACTGACCCTCCGTGCAGTGCAGCACTCCCTCAGTACTGACCCTCCACACAGTGCTGCACTCCCTCAGTACTGACCCTCCGATAGTGCTGCACTCCCTCAGTACTGACCCTCTGACAGTACAGCACTCCCTCAGTACTGACCCTCCGAATGTGCAGCACTCCCTCAAGACTGACACTCCGAAAGTGCAGCGCTCTCTCAGTACTGAGCGACAGACAGTGCAGCCCTCCCTCAGTTCTGACACTCCGAGTGTGCGGTACTCCCAAAGTACTGACCCACCGACAGTGCAGCGTTCCCTTAAGACTGACCCTCCGACAGTGCAGCGCTCCCTCAGTACTAACAGACCGACAGTGCAGCACTCCCTCAGTACTAACGCTCCGATAGTACGGCTCTCCCTCAGTACTGACCCTCCGACAGTGCAGCACTCCCTCAGTGCTGACCCTCCGACAGTGCAGCACTCCCTCAGTACTGACCCTCCGAAAGTGCAGCACTCCCTCAGTACTGACCCTCCGACAGTGCAGCACTCCCTCAGTACTGACCCTCTGACAGTGCAGCACTCCCTCAGTACTGACCCTCCGACCGTGCAACACTCCCTCGTGCTGACCCTCCGACAGTGCAGCACTCCCTCAGTACTGTCCCTCCGACAGTGCGGCACTCCCTCAGTACTGACCCTCTGACAGTGCAGCACTCCCTCAGTACTGACCCTCCGACAGTGCAACACTCCCTCAGTACTGTCCCTCCGACAGTGCAGCACTCCCTCAGTACTGATCCTCTGACAGTGCAGCACTCCCTCAGTACTGACCCTCCGACCGTGCAACACTCCCTCGTACTGATCCTCTGACAGTGCAGCACTCCCTCAGTACTGACCCTCCGACCGTGCAACACTCCCTCGTGCTGACCCTCCGACAGTGCAGCACTCCCTCAGTACTGACCCTCCGACCGTGCAACACTCCCTCGTGCTGACCCTCCAACAGTGCAGCACTCCCTCAGTACTGACCCTCCGAAACTGCAGCACTCCCTCAGTACTGACCCTCCGACCGTGCAACACTCCCTCGTGCTGACCCTCCGACAGTGCAGCACACCCTCAGTACTGACCCTCCGATAGTGCTGCACTCCCTCAGTACTGACCCTCTGACAGTGCAGCACTCCCTCAGTACTGACCCTCTGACAGTGCTGCACTCCCTCAGGACTGACCCTCCGACAGTGCAGCCCTCCCTCAGTACTGACCCTCTGACAGTGCAGCACACCCTCAGTACTGACCCTCCGATAGTGCTGCACTCCCTCAGTACTGACCCTCTGACAGTGCTGCACTCCCTCAGGACTGACCCTCCGACAGTGCAGCCCTCCCTCAGTACTGACCCTCTGACAGTGCAGCACACCCTCAGTACTGACCCTCCGATAGTGCTGCACTCCCTCAGTAATGACACTCCGACTGTGCAGCACTTCCTCAGTACTGACCTATCGACAGTGCAGCACTCCCTCAGTACTGACCCTGCGACATTGCAGCACTCCCTCAGTTCTGACCCTCCGTACAGTGCAGCACTCCCTCATTACTGACCCTCCGTACAGTGCAGCACTCCCTCAGTACTGGACCTCCGTGCAATGCAGCACTCACTCAGTACTGACCCTCCGATAGTGCGGCACTCCCTCAGTACTGACCCTCTGACTGTACAGCACTCCCTCAGTACTTAACCTCCGACAGTGCAGCACTCCCTCAGTACTTAACCTCCGACAGTGCAGCACTCTCTCAGTACTGACCCTCTGACAGTGCAGCATTGCCTCATTACTGACCCTCCGACAGTGCATCACTCCCTCAGTGCGGACCCTCTGACAGTGCAGCACTCCCTCAGTACTGACCCTCCGATAGTGCGGCACTCCCTCAGTACTGACCCTCTGACAGTACAGCACTTCCTCAGTACTTAACCTCCGACAGTGCAGCACTCCCTCAGTAATGACCCTCTGACAGTGCAGCACTCCCTCAGTACTGACCCTCCGACATTGCAGCATTGCCTCATTACTGATCCTCCGACAGTGCAGCACTCCCTCAGTGCGGACCCTCCGACAGTGCAGCACTCCCTCAGTACTGACCCTCCGACAGTGCGGCTCTCCCTCAGTACTGACGCTCCGACAGTGCAGCGCTCCCTCAGTACTGACCCTCCGACAGTGCAGCACTCCCTCATTACTGACCCTCCGACAGTGCAGGACTCCATCAGTACTGACCCTCCGACAGTGCAGCGCTCCCTCAGTACTGACCCTTCGACAGTGCAACACTCCCTCAGTACTGACCCTCCGACAGTGCGGCATTCCCTCAGTACTGACCCTCCAACAGTACAGCACTCCCTCAGTACTGACACTCTGACAGTGCAGCACTCCCTCAGTACTGACCATCCGACAGTGCAGCATTGCCTCATTACTGACCCTCCGACAGTGCAGCACTACCTCAGTGCTGACCCTCCGACAGTGCAGCACTCCCTCAGTACTGACCCTCCGATAGTGCGGCTCTCCCTCAGTACTGACACTCCGACAGTGCACCGCTCCCTCAGTACTTCCCCTCCGATATTGCGGCTCTTCCTCAGTACTGACCCTCCTACAGTGCAGCACTCCCTCATTACTGACCCTCCGACAGTGCAGGACTCCCTCAGTGCTGACCCTCCGACAGTGCAGCACTCCCTCAGTACTGACCCTTCGATAGTGCAGCACTCGCTCAGTACTGACCCTCCGACAGTGCAGCACTCCCTCAGTACTGACCCTCTGACAGTGCAGCACTCCCTCAGTACTGTCCATCTGACAGTGCAGCACTCCCTCAGTACTGACCCTCCGACAGTGCAGCACACCCTCAGTACTGACCCTCTGACAGTGCAGCACTCCCTCAGTACTGTCCATCTGACAGTGCAGCACTCCCTCAGTACTGTCCCTCTGACAGTGCGGCACTCCCTCAGTACTGACCCTCTGACAGTGCAGCACTCCCTCAGTACTGACCCTCCGACAGTGCAGCACTCCCTCAGTACTGACCCTCCGACCGTGCAACACTCCCTCAGTGCTGACCCTCCGACAGTGCAGCACTCCCTCAGTACTGTCCCTCCGACAGTGCGGCACTCCCTCAGTACTGACCCTCCGACAGTGCAGCACTCCCTCAGTACTGACCCTCCGATAGTGCAGTGCACCCTCAGTACTTACCCTCCGATATTGCGGCTCTCCCTCAGTACTGACCCTCCTACAGTGCAGCACTCCCTCATTACTGACCCTCCGACAGTGCAGGACTCCATCAGTACTGACCCTCCGACAGTGCAGCGCTCCCTCAGTACTGACCCTTCGACAGTGCAACACTCCCTCAGTACTGACCCTCCGACAGTGCAGCGCTCTCTCAGTACGGAACCTTTGACAGTGCAGCACTCCCTCAGTACTGTCCATCTGACAGTGCAGCACTCCCTCAGTACTGTCCCTCCGACAGTGCGGCACTCCCTCAGTACTGACCCTCTGACAGTGCAGCACTCCTTCAGTACTGACCCTCTGACCGTGCAACACTCCCTCAGTGCTGACCCTCCGACAGTGCGGCACTCCCTCAGTACTGACCCTCTGACAGTGCAGCACTCCCTCAGTACTGTCCCTCCGACAGTGCAGCACTCCCTCAGTGCTGACCGTCTGACAGTGCAGCACTCCCTCAGTACTGACCCTCTGACAGTGCTGCACTCCCTCAGTGCTGACCCTCCGACAGTGCAGCACTCCCTCAGTACTGACCCTCTGACACTGCAGCACACCCTCAGTACTGACCCTCCGATAGTGCTGCACTCCCTCAGGACTGACCCTCCGACAGTGCAGCCCTCTCTCAGTACTGACCCTCCGAAATTGCAGCACTCCCTCAGTACTGACCCTCCGACAGTGCAGCACTCCCTCAGTACTGACCCTCCGATAGTGCTGCACTCCCTCAGGACTGACCCTCCGACAGTGCAGCCCTCCCTCAGAAATGACCCTCCGAATCTGCAGCACTCCCTCTGTACTAACCCTCCGACAGTGCAGCACTCCCTCAGTACTGACCCTCCGACAGTGCTGCACTCCCTCAGTACTGACCCTCCGACAGTGCAGCACACCCTCAGTACTGACCCTCCGATAGTGCTGCACTCCCTCAGTACTGACCCTCTGACAGTGCAGCACTCCCTCCGTACTGACCCTCTGACAGTGCAGCACTCCTTCAGTACTGACCCTGCGACATTGCAGCACTCCCTCAGTTCTGACCCTCCGTACAGTGCAGCACTCCCTCATTACTGACCCTCCGTACAGTGCTGCACTCCGTCAGTACTGACCCTCCGAAACTGCAGCACTCCCTTTGTACTGACCCTCCGACATTGCAGCACTCCCTCAGTACTGACCCTCCGTGCAGTGCAGCACTCCCTCAGTACTGACCCTCCGACAGTGCAGCACTCCCTCAGTACTGACCCTCCGAATGTGCAGCACTCCCTCAGTACTGACCCTCCAACAGTGCAGCACACCCTCAGTACTGACCCTCCGACAGTGCTGCACTCCCTCAGTACTGACCCTCCGTGCAGTGAAGCACTCCCTCAGTACTGACCCTCCGACAGTGCAGCACTCCCTCAGTACTGACCCTCCACACAGTGCAGCACTCCCTCAGTACTGACCCTCCGATAGTGCTGCGCTCCCTCAGTACTGACCCTCCGACAGTGCTGCACTCCCTCAGTACTGACCCTCCGCACAGTGCTGCACTCCCTCAGTACTGACCCTCCGATAGTGCTGCACTCCCTTAGTACTGACCCTCCGACAGTGCAGCACTCCCTCAGTACTGTCCATCTGACAGTGTAGCACTCCCTCAGTACTGTCCCTCCGACAGTGCGGCACTCCCTCAGTACTGACCCTCTGACAGTGCAGCACTCCCTCAGTACTGACCCTCCAACAGTGCTGCACACCCTCAGTACTGACCCTCCGACAGTGCAGCACTCCCTCAGTACTGACCCTCCGACAGTGCAGCACTCCCTCAGTACTGACCCTCCAACAGTGCTGCACTCCCTTAGTACTGACCCTCTGACAGTGCAGCACTCCCTCAGTACTGACCCTCCGACAGTGCAGCGCTCCCTCAGTACTGACCTATCGACAGTGCAGCACTCCCTCAGTACTGACCTATCGACAGTGCAGCACTCCCTCAGTACTGACCCTATGACATTGCAGCACTCCCTCAGTTCTGACCCTCCGTACAGTGCAGCACTCCCTCATTACTGACCCTCCGTACAGTGCAGCACTCCCTCAGTACTGGACCTCCGTGCAATGCAGCACTCCCTCAGTACTGACCCTCCCTGCAGTGCAGCACTCCCTCAGTACTGACCCTCCGTGCAGTGCAGCACTCCCTCGGTACTGGACCTCCGTGCAATGCAGCACTCCCTCAGTACTGACCCTCCCTGCAGTGCAGCACTCCCTCAGTACTGACCCTCCCTGCAGTGCAGCACTCCCTCAGTACTGACCCTCCGTGCAGTGCAGCACTCTCTCAGTACTGACCATCTGACAGTGCTGCACTCCCTCAGTACTGACCCTCCGTACAGTGCAGCACTCCCTCAGTACTGACCATCCGACAGTGCTGCACTCCCTCAGTACTGACCCTCTGACAGTGCAGCACTCCCTCAATACTGACCATCCGACACTGCGTCACTCCCTCAGTATTGACCCTCCGTACAGTGCTGCACTCCCTCAGTACTGACCCTCCGACAGTGCAGCACTCCCTCCGTACTGACCCTCTGACAGTGCAGCACTCCCTCAGTCCTGACCCTCCGACAGTGCAGCACTCCCTCAGTCCTGACCCTCCGACAGTGCAGCGCTCTCTCAGTACTGATCCTCCCACAGTGCTTCACTCCCTCAGTACTGACCCTCCGACAGTGCAGCACTCCCTCAGGACTGACCCTCCGACAGTGCCGCGCTCTCTCAGTACTGACCCTGACACAGTGCAGCGCTCTCTCTGTTCTGACCCTCCCACAGTGCTGCACTCCCTCAGTACTGACCCTCCGACACTGCAGCACACCCTCAGTACTGACCCTCCGTTAGTGCTGCACTCCCTCAGGACTGACCCTCCGACAGTGCAGCCCTCCCTCAGTACTGACCCTCCGAAACTGCAGCACTCCCTCTGTACTAACCCTCCGACAGTGCAGCACTCCCTCAGTACTGACCCTCCGACAGTGCAGCGCTCCCTCAGCACTGACCCTCCGACAGTGCAGCATTCCCTCAGTACTGACTCTCTGACAATGCAGCACTCCATCAGAACTGACCCTCCGACAGTGCAGCGCTCCCTCAGCACTGACCCTCCAACAGTGCAGCACTCCCTCACTACTGACCCTCCGACAGTGCAGCACTCCCTCAGTACTGACCCTCCGACAGGTCAGCACTCCCTCAGTACTGACCCTCCATAGTGCGGCTCTCCCTCAGTACTGACCCTCTGACAGTGCAGCACTCCCTCAATACTGACCCTCTGACAGTGCAGCACTCCCTCATTACTGACCTTCCGACAGTGCAGCACTCCCTCAGTACTGACCCTCTGACAGTGCAGCACTCCCTCATTACTGACCTTCCGACAGTGCAGCACTCCCTCAATACTGACTCTCCGACAGTGCAGTGCTCCCTCAGTACTGACCCTCTGACAGTGCAGCACACCCTCAGTCCTGACCCTCTGAAAGTGCAGCACTCCCTCAGTACTGACCCTCCGACAGTGCAGCACTCCCTCAGTACTGACCTCCGACATTGCAGCACTCCCTCAGTACTGACCCTCCGACATTGCGGCACTCCCTCAGTACTTACCTCCAACAGTGCAGCACACCCTCAGCACTGACATCCAACAGTGCAACACTCCCTCAGCACTGACCCTCCAACAGTGCAGCAATCACTCATTACTGACCCTCCGACAGTGCAGCACTCCATCAGTACTGACCCTCCGACAGTGCAGCACTCCCTCAGTACTTACCCTCCGATATTGCGGCACTCCCTCAGTACTGACCCTCCGACAGTGCAGCACTGCCTCAGTACTGACCCTCAGACAGTGCAGCACTCCCTCAGTACTGACCCTCCGACCGTGCAGTACTCCCTCAGTACAGACCCTCCGATAGTGCGGCTCTCCCTCAGTACTGATCCTCCGACTGTGCAGCACTCCCTCAGTACTGACCCTCCGACAGTGCAGCACTGCCTCAGTACTGACCGTCTGACAGTGCAGCCCTCCCTCAGTGCTGACCCTCCGACAGTGCAGCACTCCCTCAGTACTGACCCTCCAATAGTACGGCTCTCCCTCAGTACTGACCCTCCGACAGTGCAGCACTCCCTCAGTGCTGACCCTCCGACAGTGCAGCACTCCCTCAGTATTGATCCTGAGAATGTGAGGCACTCCCTCAGTACTGACCCACTGACAGTGCAGCACTCCCTCAGTAATGACCCCCTGACAGTGCAGCACTCCCTCAGTACTGACCCTCCGACAGTGCAGCATTGCCTCATTACTGACCCTCCGACATTGCGGCACTTCCTCAGTACTGACCCTCCGACAGTGCAACACTCCCTCTGTCCTGACCCTCTGACAGTGCAGCACTCCCTCAGTGCAGACCCTCCGACAGTGCAGCACTCCCTCTGTCCTGACCCTCCGACAGTGCAGCACTCCCTCAGCAATGACCCCCTGACAGTGCTGCACTCCCTCACTCCTGACCCTCCGACAGTGCAGCACTCCCTCTGTCCTGACCCTCCGACAGTGCAGCATTGCCTCATTACTGAACCTCCGACAGTGCAGCACTCCCTCTGTCCTGACCCTCCGACAGTGCAGCACTCCCTCATCAATGACCCCCTGACAGTGCTGCACTCCCTCACTACTGACCCTCCGACAGTGCAGCATTGCCTCATTACTGACCCTCCGACAGTGCAGCACTCCCTCAGTACTGACATCCAACAGTGCAGCACTCCCTCAGTACTGACCCTCCGACAGTTCGGCCCTCCCACAGTACTGACCCTGCGAAGGTGCAGCACTCCCTCAGTACTGTCCCTCCGACAGTGCAGCACTCCCTCAGTACTGAACCTCCGACAGTGCAGCACTGCCTCAGTACTGACCCTCCGACAGTGCAGCACACCCTCAGTGCTGACCCTCCGACAGTGCAGCACTCCCTCAGTGCTGACCCTCTGACAGTGCAGCACTCCCTCAGTACGAACGCTCCGATAGTACGGCTCTCCCTCAGTACTGACCCTCCGACAGTGCAGCACTCCCTCAGTGCTGACCCTCCGACAGTGCAGCACTCCCTCAGTACTGACCCTCCGACAGTGCAGCACTCTCTCAGTACTGTCCCTCCGACAGTGCAGCACTCTCTCAGTACTGTCCCTCCGACAGTGCAGCACTCCCTTAGTACTGACCCTCTGACAGTGCAGCACTCCCTCAGTACTGTCCACCTGACAGTGCAGCACTCCTCAGTACTGTCCCTCCGACAGTGCGGCACTCCCTCAGTACTGACCCTCTGACAGTGCAGCACTCCCTCAGTACTGACCCTCTGACAGTGCAGCACTCCCTCAGTACTGTCCCTCCGACAGTGCGGCACTCCCTCAGTACTGACCCTCTGACAGTGCAGCACTCCCTCAGTACTGACCCTCCGACCGTGCAACACTCCCTCAGTACTGACCCTCCGACAGTGCAGCACTCCCTCAGTACTGACCCTCCGTGCAGTGCAGCACTCCCTCAGTACTGACCCTCCGTACAGTGCAGCACTCCCTCAGTACTGACCCTCCGACAGTGCTGCACTCCCTCAGTACTGACCCTCCGACAGTGCAGCACTCCCTCCGTACTGACCCTCTGACAGTGCTGCACTCCCTCAGTGCTGACCCTCCGACAGTGCAGCACTCCCTCAGTCCTGACCCTCCGTGCAGTGCAGCACTCCCTCAGTACTGACCCTCCGTACAGTGCAGCACTCCCTCAGTACTGACCCTCCGACAGTGCTGCACTCCCTCAGTACTGACCCTCCGACAGTGCAGCACTCCCTCCGTACTGACCCTCTGACAGTGCTGCACTCCCTCAGTGCTGACCCTCCGACAGTGCAGGACTCCCTCAGTCCTGACCCTCCGACAGTGCAGCGCTCCCTCAGTCCTGACCCTCCGACAGTGCAGCGCTCTCTCAGTACTGATCCTCCCACAGTGCTTCACTCCCTCAGTACTGACCCTCCGACAGTGCAGCACTCCCTCAGGACTGACCCTCCGACAGTGCCGCGCTCTCTCATTACTGACCCTCCCACAGTGCAGCGCTCTCTCAGTTCTGACCCTCCCACAGTGCTTCACTCCCTCAGTACTGACCCTCCGACAGTGCAGCACTCCCTCAGTCCTGACCCTCCGACAGTGCAGCGCTCTCTCAGTACTGATCCTCCCACAGTGCTTCACTCCCTCAGTACTGACCCTCCGACAGTGCAGCACTCCCTCAGGACTGACCCTCCGACAGTGCCGCGCTCTCTCATTGCTGACCCTCCCACAGTGCTGCACTCCCTCAGTACTGACCCTCCGACACTGCAGCACACCCTCAGTACTGACCCTCCGTTAGTGCTGCACTCCCTCAGTACTGACCCTCCGAAACTGCAGCACTCCCTCTGTACTAACCCTCCGACAGTGCAGCACTCCCTCAGTACTGACCCTCCGACAGTGCAGCGCTCCCTCAGCACTGACCCTCCGACAGTGCAGCATTCCCTCAGTACTGACTCTCTGACAGTGCAGCACTCCATCAGAACTGACCCTCCGACAGTGCAGCGCTCCCTCAGCACTGACCCTCCAACAGTGCAACACTCCCTCAGTTATGAACCTCCGCCAGTGCATCACTCCCTCACTACTGACCCTCCGACAGTGCAGCACTCCCTCAGTACTGACCCTCCGACAGGTCAGCACTCCCTCAGTACTGACAATCTGACAATGCAGCACTCCCTCAGTACTGACCCTCCGACAGTGCAGCACTCCCTCAGTACTGACCCTCCATAGTGCGGCTCTCCTCATTACTGACCCTCTGACAGTGCAGCACTCCCTCAGTACAGACCCTCTGACAGTGCAGCACTCCCTCATTACTGACCTTCCGACAGTGCCGCACTCCCTCAGTACTGACCCTCTGACAGTGCAGCACTCCCTCATTACTGACCTTCCGACAGTGCAGCACTCCCTCAATACTGACCCTCCGACAGTGCAGTGCTCCCTCAGTACTGACCCTCTGACAGTGCAGCACAGCCTCAGTCCTGACCCTCTGACAGTGCAGCACTCCCTCAATACTGACCCTCCGACAGTGCCGTGCTCCCTCAGTACTGACCCTCTGACAGTGCAGCACTCTCTCAGGACTGACCCTCCCACAGTGCAGCACTCCCTCAGTAATGACCCTCTGACAGTGCAGCACACCCTCAGTCCTGACCCTCTGAAAGTGCAGCACTCCCTCAGTACTGACCCTCCGACAGTGCAGCACTCCCTCAGTACTGACCTCCGACATTGCAGCACTCCCTCAGTACTGACCCTCCGACATTGCGGCACTCCCTCAGTACTTACCTCCAACAGTGCAGCACAGCCTCAGCACTGACATCCAACAGTGCAACACTCCCTCAGTACTGACCCTCCGACAGTGCAGCAATCACTCATTACTGACCCTCCGACAGTGCAGCACTCCATCAGTACTGACCCTCCGACAGTGCAGCACTCCCTCAGTACTTACCCTCCGATATTGCGGCACTCCCTCAGTACTGACCCTCCGACAGTGCAACACTGCCTCAGTACTGACCCTCAGACAGTGCAGCACACCCTCACTACTGACCCTCCAACAGTGCAGTACTCCCTCAGTACTGACCCTCCGACAGTGCAGCACTGCCTCAGTACTGACCGTCTGACAGTGCAGCACTCCCTCAGTACTGACCCTCCGACAGTGCAGCACTCCCTCAGTACTGACCATCCAACAGTGCAGCACTCTCTCAGGACTGACCCTCCGACATTGCGGCACTCCCTCAGTACTTACCTCCAACAGTGCAGCACACCCTCAGCACTGACATCCAACAGTGCAACACTCCCTCAGCACTGACTCTCCGACAGTGCAGCACTGCCTCAGTACTGACCGTCTGACAGTGCAGCCCTCCCTCAGTGCTGACCCTCCGACAGTGCAGCACTCCCTCAGTACTGACCCTCCAATAGTACGGCTCTCCCTCAGTACTGACCCTCCGACAGTGCAGCACTCCCTCAGTGCTGACCCTCCGACAGCGCAGCACTCCCTCAGTATTGATCCTGAGATAGTGCAGCACTCCCTCAGTACTGACCCTTCGATAGTGCAGCACTCCCTCAGTACTGACCCTCCGACAGTGCAGCACTCCCTCAGTACTGACCTCCGACATTGCAGCACTCCCTCAGTACTGACCCTCCGACATTGCGGCACTCCCTCAGTACTTACCTCCAACAGTGCAGCACACCCTCAGCACTGACATCCAACAGTGCAACACTCCCTCAGCACTGACCCTCCGACAGTGCAGCACTGCCTCAGTACTGACCCTCCGACAGTGCAGCATTGCCTCATTACTGACCCTCCGACATTGCGGCACTTCCTCAGTACTGACCCTCCGACAGTGCAACACTCCCTCTGTCCTGACCCTCCGACAGTGCAGCACTCCCTCAGCAATGACCCCCTGATAGTGCTGCACTCCCTCACTACTGACCCTCCGACAGTGCAGCACTCCCTCAGTACTGACCCTCCGACAGTGCAGCACACCCTCAGTACTGACCCTCCGACAGTGCAGCATTGCCTCATTACTGACCCTCCGACAGTGCAGCACTCCCTCAGTACTGACCCTCCGACAGTGCAGCACTCCCTCAGTACTGACATCCAACAGAGCAGCACTCCCTCAGTACTGACCCTCAGACAGTTCGGCCCTCCCTCAGTACTGACCCTGCAAAGGTGCAGCACTCCCTCAGTACTGTCCCTCCGACAGTGCAGCACTCCCTCAGTACAGACCCTCCGACAGTGCAGCACTGCCTCAGTACTGAACCTCCGACAGTGCAGCACTCCCTCAGTGCTGACCCTCCGACAGTGCAGCACTCCCTCAGGACTAACGCTCCGATAGTACGGCTCTCCCTCAGTACTGACCCTCCGACAGTGCAGCACTCCCTCAGTACTGACCCTCCGACAGTGCAGCACTCTCTCAGTACTGTCCCTCCGACAGTGCAGCACTCTCTCAGTACTGTCCCTCCGACAGTGCAGCACTCCCTCAGTACTGACCCTATGACAGTGCAGCACTCCCTCAGTACTGTCCATCTGACAGTGTAGCACTCCCTCAGTACTGTCCCTCCGACAGTGCGGCACTCCCTCAGTACTGACCCTCTGACAGTGCAGCACTCCCTTAGTACTGACCTTCCGACAGTGCAACACTCCCTCAGTACTGTCCCTCCGACAGTGCAGCACTCCCTCAGTACTGACCCTCCGACAGTGCAGCATTGCCTCATTACTGACCCTCCGACAGTGCAGCACTCCATCAGTACTGACACTCCGGCGGTGCAGCACTCCCTCAGTACTGACCCTCCGGCAGTGCAGCATTGCCTCATTGCTGACCCTCCGACAGTGCAGCACTCCATCAGTGCGGACCCTCTGACAGTGCAGCACTCCCTCAGTACTGACCCTCCGATAGTGCGGCACTCCCTCAGTACTGACCCTCTGACTGTACAGCACTCCCTCAGTACTTAACCTCCGACAGTGCAGCACTCCCTCAGTACTGACCCTCTGACAGTGCAGCATTGCCTCATTACTGACCCTCCGACAGTGCATCACTCCCTCAGTGCGGACCCTCCGACAGTGCAGCACTCCCTCAGTACTGACCCTCCGATAGTGCGGCACTCCCTCAGTACTGACCCTCTGACAGTGCAGCACTCCCTCAGTACTGACCCTCCGACATTGCAGCATTGCCTCATTACTGATCCTCCGACAGTGCAGCACTCCCTCAGTGCGGACCCTCCGACAGTGCAGCACTCCCTCAGTACTGACCCTCCGACAGTGCGGCTCTCCCTCAGTACTGACGCTCCGACAGTGCAGCGCTCCCTCAGTACTTACCCTCCGATATTGCGGCTCTCCCTCATTACTGACCCTCCGACAGTGCAGGACTCCATCAGTACTGACCCTCCGACAGTGCAGCGCTCCCTCAGTACTGACCCTTCGACAGTGCAACACTCCCTCAGTACTGACCCTCCAAAATTGCGGCACTCCCTCAGTACTGACCCTCCAACAGTACAGCACTCCCTCAGTACTGACCTCCGACATTGCAGCACTCCCTCAGTACTGACCCTCCGACATTGCGGCACTCCCTCAGTACTTACCTCCAACAGTGCAGCACACCCTCAGCACTGACATCCAACAGTGCAACACCCCCTCAGCTCTGACCCTCCAACAGTGCAACACTCCCTCAGTACTGACCCTCCGACAGTGCAGCAATCACTCATTACTGACCCTCCGACAGTGCAGCACTCCATCAGTACTGACCCTCCGACAGTGCAGCACTCCCTCAGTACTTACCCTCCGATATTGCGGCACTCCCTCAGTACTGACCCTCCGACAGTGCAACACTGCCTCAGTACTGACCCTCAGACAGTGCAGCACACCCTCACTACTGACCCTCCAACAGTGCAGTACTCCCTCAGTGCAGACCCTCCGATAGTGCGGCTCTCCCTCAGTACTGACCCTCCGACAGTGCAGCACTGCCTCAGTACTGACCGTCTGACAGTGCAGCACTCCCTCAGTACTGACCCTCCGACAGTGCAGCACTCCCTCAGTACTGACCATTCAACAGTGCAGCACTCTCTCAGGACTGACCCTCCGACATTGCGGCACTCCCTCAGTACTTACCTCCGACAGTGCAGCACTCCCTCAGTACTGACCCTCCAATAGTACGGCTCTCCCTCAGTACTGACCCACCGACAGTGCAGCACTCCCTCAGTGCTGACCCTCCGACAGCGCAGCACTCCCTCAGTACTGACCCTTCGATTGTGCAGCACTCCCTCAGTACTGACCCTCCGACAGTGCAGCACTCCCTCAGTACTGACCTCCGACATTGCAGCACTCCCTCAGTACTGACCCTCCGACATTGCGGCACTCCCTCATTACTTACCTCCAACAGTGCAGCACACCCTCAGCACTGACATCCAACAGTGCAACACTCCCTCAGCACTGACCCTCCGACAGTGCAGCACTGCCTCAGTACTGACCCTCCGACAGTGCAGCATTGCCTCATTACTGACCCTCCGACATTGCGGCACTTCCTCAGTACTGACCCTCCGACAGTGCAACACTCCCTCTGTCCTGACCCTCTGACAGTGCAGCACTCCCTCAGTGCAGACCCTCCGACAGTGCAGCACTCCCTCTGTCCTGACCCTCCGACAGTGCAGCACTCCCTCAGCAATGACCCCCTGATAGTGCTGCACTCCCTCACTACTGACCCTCCGACAGTGCAGCATTGCCTCATTACTGACCCTCCGACAGTGCAGCACACCCTCAGTACTGACCCTCCGACAGTGCAGCATTGCCTCATTACTGACCCTCCGACAGTGCAGCACTCCCTCAGTACTGACCCTCCGACAGTGCAGCACTCCCTCAGTACTGACATCCAACAGAGCAGCACTCCCTCAGTACTGACCCTCCGACAGTTCGGCCCTCCCTCAGTACTGACCCTGCAAAGGTGCAGCACTCCCTCAGTACTGTCCCTCCGACAGTGCAGCACTGCCTCAGTACTGACCCTCCGACAGTGCAGCACTCCCTCAGTGCTGACCCTCCGACAGTGCAGCACTCCCTCAGTACTGACCCTCCGACAGTGCAGCACTCCCTCAGTACTGAACCTCCGACAGTGCAGCACTCTCTCAGTACTGTCCCTCCGACAGTGCAGCACTCTCTCAGTACTGTCCCTCCGACAGTGCAGCACTCCCTCAGTACTGACCCTCTGACAGTGCAGCACTCCCTCAGTACTGTCCATCTGACAGTGTAGCACTCCCTCAGTACTGTCCCTCCGACAGTGCGGCACTCCCTCAGTACTGACCCTCTGACAGTGCAGCACTCCCTCAGTACTGACCTTCCGACAGTGCAACACTCCCTCAGTACTGTCCCTCCGACAGTGCAGCACTCCCTCATTACTGACCCTCCGACAGTGCAGCACTCCATCAGTACTGACACTCCGACGGTGCAGCACTCCCTCAGTACTGACCCTCCGACAGTGCAGCATTGCCTCATTACTGACTCTCCGACAGTGCAGCACTCCATCAGTGCGGACCCTCTGACAGTGCAGCACTCCCTCAGTACTGACCCTCCGATAGTGCGGCACTCCCTCAGTACTGACCCTCTGACTGTACAGCACTCCCTCAGTACTTAACCTCCGACAGTGCAGCACTCCCTCAGTACTGACCCTCTGACAGTGCAGCATTGCCTCATTACTGACCCTCCGACAGTGCATCACTCCCTCAGTGCGGACCCTCCGACAGTGCAGCACTCCCTCAGTACTGACCCTCCGATAGTGCGGCACTCCCTCAGTACTGACCCTCTGACAGTGCAGCACTCCCTCAGTACTGACCCTCCGACATTGCAGCATTGCCTCATTACTGATCCTCCGACAGTGCAGCACTCCCTCAGTGCGGACCCTCCGACAGTGCAGCACTCCCTCAGTACTGACCCTCCGACAGTGCGGCTCTCCCTCAGTACTGACGCTCCGACAGTGCAGCGCTCCCTCAGTACTTACCCTCCGATATTGCGGCTCTCCCTCATTACTGACCCTCCGACAGTGCAGGACTCCATCAGTACTGACCCTCCGACAGTGCAGCGTTCCCTCAGTACTGACCCTCCGAAATTGCGGCACTCCCTCAGTACTGACCCTCCGAAATTGCGGCACTCCCTCAGTACTGACCCTCCAACAGTACAGCACTCCCTCAGTACTGACACTCTGACAGTGCAGCACTCCCTCAGCACTGACCCTCTGACAGTGCAGCATTCCCTTAGTACTGACCCTCCGTGCAGTGCAGCACTCCCTCAGTACTGACCCTCCGTACATTGCAGCACTCCCTCAGTGCTGACCCTCCGACAGTGCAGCACTCCCTCAGTACTGACCCTCCGATAGTGCGGCTCTCCCTCAGTACTGACCCTCCTACAGTGCAGCACTCCCTCATTACTGACCCTCCGACAGTGCAGGACTCCCTCAGTGCTGACCCTCCGACAGTGCAGCACTCCCTCAGTACTGACCATCTGACAGTGCAGCACTCCCTCAGTACTGACCCTCTGACAGTGCAGCACTCCCTCAGTACTGACCCTCCGATATTGCGGCTCTCCCTCAGTACTGACCCTCCTACAGTGCAGCACTCCCTCAGTACTGACCCTCCGACAGTGCAGCGCTCCCTCAGTACTGACCCTCCGACAGTGCAGCGCTCTCTCAGTACTGAACCTCTGACAGTGCAGCACTCCCTCAGTACTGACCCTCCGACAGTGCGGCACTCCCTCAGTACTGACCCTCTGACAGTGCAGCACTCCCTCAGTACTGACCCTCTGACCGTGCAACACTACCTCAGTGCTGACCCTCCGACAGTGCAGCACTCCCTCAGTACTGTCCCTCCGACAGTGCGGCACTCCCTCAGTACTGACCCTCTGACAGTGCAGCACTCCCTCAGTACTGTCCCTCCGACAGTGCAGCTCTCCCTCAGTACTGACCGTCTGACAGTGCAGTACTCCCTCAGTACTGACCCTCTGACAGTGCTGCACTCCCTCAGTGCTGACCCTCCGACAGTGCAGCACTCCCTCCGTCCTGACCCTCCGACAGTGCAGAACTCCCTCAGTCCTAACCCTCCGACAGTGCAGCATTCCCTCAGTCCTGACCCTCCGACAGTGCTGCACTCCCTCAGGACTGACCCTCCGACAGTGCAGCGCTCTCTCAGTACTGACCCTCCCACAGTGCAGCGCTCTCTCAGTACTGACCCTCCCACAGTGCTTCACTCCCTCAGTACTGACCCTCCGACAGTGCTGCACTCCCTCAGTACTGACCCTCCGACACTGCAGCACACCCTCAGTACTGACCCTCCGATAGTGCTGCACTCCCTCAGGACTGACCCTCCGACAGTGCAGCCCTCCCTCAGTACTGACCCTCCGAAATTGCAGCACTCCCTCAGTACTGACCCTCCGACAGTGCAGCACTCCCGCAGTACTGACCCTCCGATAGTGCTGCACTCCCTCAGGACTGACCCTCCGACAGTGCAGCCCTCCCTCAGTACTGACCCTCTGAAACTGCAGCACTCCCTCTGTACTAACCCTCCGACAGTGCAGCACTCCCTCAGTACTGACCCTCCGACAGTGCTGCACTCCCTCAGTACTGACCCTCCGACAGTGCAGCACACCCTCAGTTCTGACCCTCCGATAGTGCTGCACTCCCTCAGTACTGACCCTCTGACAGTGCAGCACTCCCTCCGTACTGACCCTCTGACAGTGCAGCACTTCCTCAGTGCTGACCGTTCGACAGTGCAGCACTCCCTCAGTCCTGACCCTCCGACAGTGCTGCACTCCCTCAGTACTGACCCTCCGACAGTGCTGCACTCCCTCAGTACTGACCCTCCGACAGTGCAGCACACCCTCAGTTCTGACCCTCCGATAGTGCTGCACTCCCTCAGTACTGACCCTCTGACAGTGCAGCACTCCCTCCGTACTGACCCTCTGACAGTGCAGCACTTCCTCAGTGCTGACCGTTCGACAGTGCAGCACTCCCTCAGTCCTGACCCTCCGACAGTGCTGCACTCCCTCAGGACTGACCCTCCGACAGTGCAGCGCTCTCTCAGTACTGACCCTCCGACAGTGCAGCGCTCTCTCAGTACTGACCCTCCCACAGTGCTTCACTCCCTCAGTACTGACCCTCCGACAGTGCTGCACTCCCTCAGTACTGACCCTCCGACACTGCAGCACACCCTCAGTACTGACCCTCCGATAGTGCTGCACTCCCTCAGGACTGACCCTCCGACAGTGCAGCCCTCCCTCAGTACTGACCCTCCGAAATTGCAGCACTCCCTCAGTACTGACCCTCCGACAGTGCGGCTCTCCCTCAGTACTGACGCTCCGACAGTGCAGCGCTCCCTCAGTACTTACCCTCCGATATTGCGGCTCTCCCTCATTACTGACCCTCCGACAGTGCAGGACTCCATCAGTACTGACCCTCCGACAGTGCAGCGCTCCCTCAGTACTGACCCTTCGACAGTGCAACACTCCCTCAGTACTGACCCTCCAAAATTGCGGCACTCCCTCAGTACTGACCCTCCAACAGTACAGCACTCCCTCAGTACTGACCTCCGACATTGCAGCACTCCCTCAGTACTGACCCTCCGACATTGCGGCACTCCCTCAGTACTTACCTCCAACAGTGCAGCACACCCTCAGCACTGACATCCAACAGTGCAACACTCCCTCAGCACTGACCCTCCGACAGTGCAGCACTCCCTCAGTACTGACCCTCCGACAGTGCAGCAATCACTCAGTACTGACCCTCCGACAGTGCAGCACTCCATCAGTACTGACCCTCCGACAGTGCAGCACTCCCTCAGTACTTACCCTCCGATATTGCGGCACTCCCTCAGTACTGACCCTCCGACAGTGCAACACTGCCTCAGTACTGACCCTCAGACAGTGCAGCACACCCTCACTACTGACCCTCCAACAGTGCAGTACTCCCTCAGTGCAGACCCTCCGATAGTGCGGCTCTCCCTCAGTACTGACCCTCCGACAGTGCAGCACTGCCTCAGTACTGACCGTCTGACAGTGCAGCACTCCCTCAGTACTGACCCTCCGACAGTGCAGCACTCCCTCAGTACTGACCATCCAACAGTGCAGCACTCTCTCAGGACTGACCCTCCGACATTGCGGCACTCCCTCAGTACTTACCTCCGACAGTGCAGCACTCCCTCAGTACTGACCCTCCAATAGTACGGCTCTCCCTCAGTACTGACCCTCCGACAGCGCAGCACTCCCTCAGTATTGATCCTGAGATAGTGCAGCACTCCCTCAGTACTGACCCTTCGATTGTGCAGCACTCCCTCAGTACTGACCCTCCGACAGTGCAGCACTCCCTCAGTACTGACCTCCGACATTGCAGCACTCCCTCAGTACTGACCCTCCGACATTGCGGCACTCCCTCATTACTTACCTCCAACAGTGCAGCACACCCTCAGCACTGACATCCAACAGTGCAACACTCCCTCAGCACTGACCCTCCGACAGTGCAGCACTGCCTCAGTACTGACCCTCCGACAGTGCAGCATTGCCTCATTACTGACCCTCCGACATTGCGGCACTTCCTCAGTACTGACCCTCCGACAGTGCAACACTCCCTCTGTCCTGACCCTCTGACAGTGCAGCACTCCCTCAGTGCAGACCCTCCGACAGTGCAGCACTCCCTCTGTCCTGACCCTCCGACAGTGCAGCACTCCCTCAGCAATGACCCCCTGATAGTGCTGCACTCCCTCACTACTGACCCTCCGACAGTGCAGCATTGCCTCATTACTGACCCTCCGACAGTGCAGCACACCCTCAGTACTGACCCTCCGACAGTGCAGCATTGCCTCATTACTGACCATCCGACAGTGCAGCACTCCCTCAGTACTGACCCTCCGACAGTGCAGCACTCCCTCAGTACTGACATCCAACAGAGCAGCACTCCCTCAGTACTGACCCTCCGACAGTTCGGCCCTCCCTCAGTACTGACCCTGCAAAGGTGCAGCACTCCCTCAGTACTGTCCCTCCGACAGTGCAGCACTGCCTCAGTACTGACCCTCCGACAGTGCAGCACTCCCTCAGTGCTGACCCTCCGACAGTGCAGCACTCCCTCAGGACTAACGCTCCGATAGTACGGCTCTCCCTCAGTACTGACCCTCCGACAGTGCAGCACTCCCTCAGTACTGACCCTCCGACAGTGCAGCAATCTCTCAGTACTGTCCCTCCGACAGTGCAGCACTCTCTCAGTACTGTCCCTCCAAAAGTGCAGCACTCCCTCAGTACTGACCCTCTGACAGTGCAGCACTCCCTCAGTACTGTCCATCTGACAGTGTAGCACTCCCTCAGTACTGTCCCTCCGACAGTGCGGCACTCCCTCAGTACTGACCCTCTGACAGTGCAGCACTCCCTCAGTACTGTCCCTCCGACAGTGCAACACTCCCTCAGTACTGTCCCTCCGACAGTGCAGCACTCCCTCATTACTGACCCTCCGACAGTGCAGCACTCCATCAGTACTGACACTCCGACGGTGCAGCACTCCCTCAGTACTGACCCTCCGACAGTGCAGCATTGCCTCATTACTGACTCTCCGACAGTGCAGCACTCCATCAGTGCGGACCCTCTGACAGTGCAGCACTCCCTCAGTACTTAACCTCCGACAGTGCAGCACTCCCTCAGTACTGACCCTCTGACAGTGCAGCATTGCCTCATTACTGACCCTCCGACAGTGCATCACTCCCTCAGTGCGGACCCTCCGACAGTGCAGCACTCCCTCAGTACTGACCCTCCGATAGTGCGGCACTCCCTCAGTACTGACCCTCTGACAGTGCAGCACTCCCTCAGTACTGACCCTCCGACATTGCAGCATTGCCTCATTACTGATCCTCCGACAGTGCAGCACTCCCTCAGTGCGGACCCTCCGACAGTGCAGCACTCCCTCAGTACTGACCCTCCGACAGTGCGGCTCTCCCTCAGTACTGACGCTCCGACAGTGCAGCGCTCCCTCAGTACTTACCCTCCGATATTGCGGCTCTGACTCATTACTGACCCTCCGACAGTGCAGGACTCCATCAGTACTGACCCTCCGACAGTGCAGCGTTCCCTCAGTACTGACCCTTCGACAGTGCAACACCCCCTCAGTACTGACCCTCCGAAATTGCGGCACTCCCTCAGTACTGACCCTCCAACAGTACAGCACTCCCTCAGTACTGACACTCTGACAGTGCAGCACTCCCTCAGCACTGACCCTCTGACAGTGCAGCATTCCCTTAGTACTGACCCTCCGTGCAGTGCAGCACTCCCTCAGTACTGACCCTCCGTACATTGCAGCACTCCCTCAGTGCTGACCCTCCGACAGTGCAGCACTCCCTCAGTACTGACCCTCCGATAGTGCGGCTCTCCCTCAGTACTGACCCTCCTACAGTGCAGCACTCCCTCATTACTGACCCTCCGACAGTGCAGGACTCCCTCAGTGCTGACCCTCCGACAGTGCAGCACTCCCTCAGTACTGACCATCTGACAGTGCGGCACTCCCTCAGTACTGACCCTCTGACAGTGCAGCACTCCCTCAGTACTGACCCTCCGATATTGCGGCTCTCCCTCAGTACTGACCCTCCTACAGTGCAGCACTCCCTCAGTACTGACCCTCCGACAGTGCAGCGCTCCCTCAGTACTGACCCTCCGACAGTGCAGCGCTCTCTCAGTACTGAACCTCTGACAGTGCAGCACTCCCTCAGTACTGACCCTCCGACAGTGCGGCACTCCCTCAGTACTGACCCTCTGACAGTGCAGCACTCCCTCAGTACTGACCCTCTGACCGTGCAACACTACCTCAGTGCTGACCCTCCGACAGTGCAGCACTCCCTCAGTACTGTCCCTCCGACAGTGCGGCACTCCCTCAGTACTGACCCTCTGACAGTGCAGCACTCCCTCAGTACTGTCCCTCCGACAGTGCAGCTCTCCCTCAGTACTGACCGTCTGACAGTGCAGCACTCCCTCAGTACTGACCCTCTGACAGTGCTGCACTCCCTCAGTGCTGACCCTCCGACAGTGCAGCACTCCCTCCGTCCTGACCCTCCGACAGTGCAGAACTCCCTCAGTCCTAACCCTCCGACAGTGCAGCATTCCCTCAGTCCTGACCCTCCGACAGTGCTGCACTCCCTCAGGACTGACCCTCCGACAGTGCAGCGCTCTCTCAGTACTGACCCTCCCACAGTGCAGCGCTCTCTCAGTACTGACCCTCCCACAGTGCTTCACTCCCTCAGTACTGACCCTCCGACAGTGCTGCACTCCCTCAGTACTGACCCTCCGACACTGCAGCACACCCTCAGTACTGACCCTCCGATAGTGCTGCACTCCCTCAGGACTGACCCTCCGACAGTGCAGCCCTCCCTCAGTACTGACCCTCCGAAATTGCAGCACTCCCTCAGTACTGACCCTCCGACAGTGCAGCACTCCCGCAGTACTGACCCTCCGATAGTGCTGCACTCCCTCAGGACTGACCCTCCGACAGTGCAGCCCTCCCTCAGTACTGACCCTCCGAAACTGCAGCACTCCCTCTGTACTAACCCTCCGACAGTGCAGCACTCCCTCAGTACTGACCCTCCGACAGTGCTGCACTCCCTCAGTACTGACCCTCCGACAGTGCAGCACACCCTCAGTTCTGACCCTCCGATAGTGCTGCACTCCCTCAGTACTGACCCTCTGACAGTGCAGCACTCCCTCCGTACTGACCCTCTGACAGTGCAGCACTTCCTCAGTGCTGACCGTTCGACAGTGCAGCACTCCCTCAGTCCTGACCCTCCGACAGTGCTGCACTCCCTCAGGACTGACCCTCCGACAGTGCAGCGCTCTCTCAGTACTGACCCTCCCACAGTGCTTCACTCCCTCAGTACTGACCCTCCGACAGTGCTGCACTCCCTCAGTACTGACCCTCCGACACTGCAGCACACCCTCAGTACTGACCCTCCGATAGTGCTGCACTCCCTCAGGACTGACCCTCCGACAGTGCAGCCCTCCCTCAGTACTGACCCTCCGAAATTGCAGCACTCCCTCAGTACTGACCCTCCGACAGTGCAGCACTCCCGCAGTACTGACCCTCCGAAACTGCAGCACTCCCTCTGTACTAACCTTCCGACAGTGCAGCACTCCCTCAGTACTGACCCTCCGACAGTGCTGCACTCCCTCAGTACTGACCCTCCGACAGTGCAGCACACCCTCAGTACTGACCCTCCGATAGTGCTGCACTCCCTCCGTACTGACCCTCTGACAGTGCAGCACTCCCTCAGTACTGACCCTGCGACATTGCAGCACTCCCTCAGTTCTGACCCTCCGTACAGTGCAGCACTCCCTCATTACTGACCCTCCGTACAGTGCAGCACTCCATCAGTACTGGACCTCCGTGCAATGCAGCACTCCCTCAGTTCTGACCCTCCGTACAGTGCAGCACTCCCTCATTACTGACCCTCCGTACAGTGCAGCACTCCCTCAGTACTGACCCTCCGTACAGTGCTGCACTCCGTCAGTACTGAACCTCCGAAACTGCAGCACTCCCTCAGTACTGACCCTCCGAATGTGCAGCATTCCCTCAGTACTGACCCTCCAACAGTGCAGCACACCCTCAGTACTGACCCTCCGACAGTGCTGCACTGCCTCAGTACTGACCCTCCGTGCAGTGAAGCACTCCCTCAGTACTGACCCTCCGACAGTGCAGCACTCCCTCAGTACTGACCCTCCACACAGTGCAGCACTCCCTCAGTACTGACCCTCCGACAGTGCTGCACTCCTTCAGTACTGACCCTCCGATAGTGCTGCACTCCCTTAGTACTGACCCTCCGACAGTGCAGCACTCCCTCAGTACTGACCCTCCGACAGTGCTGCACTCCCTTAGTACTGACCCTCCGACAGTGCAGCACTCCCTCAGTACTGACCCTCCAACAGTGCTGCACACCCTCAGTACTGACCCTCCGACAGTGCAGCACTCCCTCAGTACTGACCCTCCGACAGTGCAGCACTCCCTCAGTACTGACCATCAGACAGTGCTGCACTCCCTTAGTACTGACCCTCCGACAGTGCAGCACTCCCTCAGTACTAACCCTCCAACAGTGCAGCACTCCCTCAGTACTGACCCTCTGACAGTGCAGCGCTCCCTCAGTACTGACCCTCCGACAGTGCAGCACTCCCTCAGTACTGACCTATCGACAGTGCAGCACTCCCTCAGTACTGACCCTATGACATTGCAGCACTCCCTCAGTTCTGACCCTCCGTACAGTGCAGCACTCCCTCATTACTGACCCTCCGTACAGTGCAGCACTCCCTCAGTGCTGGACCTCCGTGCAATGCAGCACTCCCTCAGTACTGACCGTCCGTGCAGTGCAGCTCTCCCTCGGTACTGGACCTCCGTGCAATGCAGCACTCCCTCAGTACTGACCCTCCCTGCAGTGCAGCACTCCCTCAGTACTGACCCTCCCTGCAGTGCAGCACTCCCTCAGTACTGACCCTCCGTGCAGTGCAGCACTCCCTCAGTACTGACCCTCCGTACAGTGCAGCACTCCCTCAGTACTGACCCTCCATACAGTGCAGCACTCCCTCAGAACTGACCCTCCGTACAGTGCTGCACTCCCTCAGTACTGACCCTCCGACAGTGCAGCACTCCCTCCTTACTGACCCACTGACAGTGCTGCACTCCCTCAGTGCTGACCCTGCGACAGTGCAGCACTCCCTCAGTCCTGACCCTCCGACAGTGCAGCACTCCCTCAGTCCTGACCCTCCGACAGTGCAGCACTCCCTCAGTCCTGACCCTCCGACAGTGCAGCGCTCTCTCAGTACTGATCCTCCCACAGTGCTTCACTCCCTCAGTACTGACCCTCCGACAGTGCTGCACTCACTCAGGACTGACCCTCCCACAGTTCTGCACTCCCTCAGTACTGACCCTCCGACACTGCAGCACACCCTCAGTACTGACCCTCCGTTAATGCTGCACTCCCTCAGGACTGACCCTCCGACAGTGCAGCCCTCCCGCAGTACTGACCCTCCGAAACTGCAGCACTCCCTCTGTACTAACCCTCCGACAGTGCAGCACTCCCTCAGTACTGACCCTCCGACAGTGCTGCACTCCCTCAGTACTGACCCTCCGACAGTGCTGCACTCCCTCAGTACTGACCCTCCATACAGTGCAGCACTCCCTCAGAACTGACCCTCCGTACAGTGCTGCACTCCCTCAGTACTGACCCTCCGACAGTGCAGCACTCCCTCCGTACTGACCCTCTGACAGTGCTGCACTCCCTCAGTGCTGACCCTGCGACAGTGCAGCACTCCCTCAGTCCTGACCCTCCGACAGTGCAGCACTCCCTCAGTCCTGACCCTCCGACAGTGCAGCACTCCCTCAGTCCTGACCCTCCGACAGTGCAGCGCTCTCTCAGTACTGATCCTCCCACAGTGCTTCACTCCCTCAGTACTGACCCTCCGACAGTGCTGCACTCACTCAGGACTGACCCTCCCACAGTTCTGCACTCCCTCAGTACTGACCCTCCGACACTGCAGCACACCCTCAGTACTGACCCTCCGTTAATGCTGCACTCCCTCAGGACTGACCCTCCGACAGTGCAGCCCTCCCGCAGTACTGACCCTCCGAAACTGCAGCACTCCCTCTGTACTAACCCTCCGACAGTGCAGCACTCCCTCAGTACTGACCCTCCGACAGTGCTGCACTCCCTCAGTACTGACCCTCCGACAGTGCAGCACTCCCTCAGGACTGACCCTCCGACAGTGCCGCGCTCTCTCAGTACTGACCCTCCGACAGTGCTGCACTCCCTCAGTACTGACCCTCCGATAGTGCAGCACTCCCTCCGTACTGACCATCTGACAGTGCAGCACTCCCTCAGTACTGACCTATCGACAGTGCAGCACTCCCTCAGTACTGACCCTGCGACATTGCAGCACTCCCTCAGTTCTGACCCTCCGTACAGTGCAGCACTCCCTCATTACTGACCCTCCGTACAGTGCAGCACTCCCTCAGTACTGGACCTCCGTGCAATGCAGCACTCCCTCAGTTCTGACCCTCCAGACAGTGCAGCACTCCGTCAGTACTGACCCTCCGACACTGCTGCACTCCCTCAGGACTGACCCTCCGACAGTGCAGCACTCCCTCAGTACTGACCCTCCGTACAGTGCAGCACTCCCTCAGTTCTGACCCTCCGTACAGTGCAGCACTCCCTCAGTTCTGATGCTCCGTGCAGTGCAGCACTCCCTCAGTTCTGATCCTCCGTGCAGTGCAGCTCTCCCTCAGTACTGACCCTCCGTGCAGTGCAGCACTCCCTCAGTACTGACCCTCCGACAGTGCAGCACTCCCTCAGTACTGACCCTCCGTGCAGTGCAGCACTCTCTCAGTACTGACCCTCCGTGCAGTGCAGCACTCTCTCAGTACTGACCCTCAGTGCAGTGCAGCACTCCCTCAGTACTGACCCTCTGACAGTGCAGCACTCTCTCAGTTCTGATCCTCCGTGCAGTGCAGCACTCCCTCAGTACTGACCCTCTGACAGTGCAGCACTCTCTCAGTACTGACCCTCCGTGCAGTGCAGCACTCTCTCAGTACTGACCCTCCGTGCAGTGCAGCACTCTCTCAGTACTGACCCTCCGACAGTGCAGCACTCTCTCAGTACTGACCCTCCGTGCAGTGCAGCACTCTCTCAGTACTGACCCTCCGTGCAGTGCAGCACTCCCTCAGTCCTGACCCTCCGTGCAGTGCAGCACTCCCTCAGTACTGACCCTCTGACAGTGCAGCACTCCCTCAGTACTGACCCTCTGACAGTGTAGCACTCCCTCAGTACTGACCCTCCGAAAGTGCAGCACTCCCTCAGTACTGACCCTCCAACAGTGCAGCACACCCTCAGTACTGACTCTCCGACAGTGCAGCACTCCCTCAGTACTGACCCTCCGACAGTGCAGCACTCCCTCAGTACTGACCCTCCACACAGTGCTGCACTCCCTCAGTACTGACCCTCCGATAGTGCTGCACTCCCTCAGTACTGACCCTCCGTACATTGCAGCACTCCCTCAGTACTGACCCTCCGTACAGTGCAGCACTCCCTCAGTACTGACCCTCCGTACAGTGCAGCACTCCCTCAGTTCTGACCCTCCGTACAGTGCAGCACTCCCTCAGTTCTGATGCTCCGTGCAGTGCAGCACTCCCTCAGTTCTGATCCTCCGTGCAGTGCAGCTCTCCCTCAGTACTGACCCTCCGTGCAGTGCAGCACTCCCTCAGTACTGACCCTCCGACAGTGCAGCACTCCCTCAGTACTGACCCTCCGTGCAGTGCAGCTCTCCCTCAGTACTGACCCTCCGTGCAGTGCAGCTCTCCCTCAGTACTGACCCTCCGTGCAGTGCAGCACTCCCTCAGTACTGACCCTCCGACAGTGCAGCACTCCCTCAGTACTGACCCTCCGACAGTGCAGCACTCTCTCAGTACTGACCCTCCGTGCAGTGCAGCACTCTCTCAGTACTGACCCTCAGTGCAGTGCAGCACTCCCTCAGTACTGACCCTCTGACAGTGCAGCACTCTCTCAGTACTGACCCTCCGTGCAGTGCAGCACTCTCTCAGTTCTGATCCTCCGTGCAGTGCAGCACTCCCTCAGTACTGACCCTCCGACAGTGCAGCACTCTCTCAGTTCTGATCCTCCGTGCAGTGCAGCACTCCCTCAGTACTGACCCTCCGACAGTGCAGCACTCTCTCAGTACTGACCCTCCGTGCAGTGCAGCACTCTCTCAGTACTGACCCTCCGACAGTGCAGCACTCTCTCAGTACTGACCCTCCGACAGTGCAGCACTCCCTCTGTACTGACCCTCCGTGCAGTGCAGCACTCCCTAAGTACTGACCCTCCGTGCAGTGCAGCACTCTCTCAGTACTGACCCTCCGTGCAGTGCAGCACTCTCTCAGTACTGACCCTCTGTGCAGTGCAGCACTCTCTCAGTACTGACCCTCCGTGCAGTGCAGCACTCCCTCTGTACTGACCCTCCGTGCAGTGCAGCACTCCCTCAGTACTGACCCTCCGTGCAGTGCAGCACTCCCTAAGTACTGACCCTCCGTACAGTGCAGCACTCCCTCAGTTCTGATCCTCCGTGCAGTGCAGCACTCCCTCAGTACTGACCCTCCGTGCAGTGCAGCACTCCCTAAGTACTGACCCTCCGTACAGTGCAGCACTCCCTCTGTACTGACCCTCCGTGCAGTGCAGCACTCCCTCAGTACTGACCCTCCGTACAGTGCAGCACTCCCTCAGTACTGACCCTCCGTACAGTGCAGCACTCCCTCAGTTCTGACCCTCCGTACAGTGCAGCACTCCCTCAGTTCTGATGCTCCGTGCAGTGCAGCACTCCCTCAGTTCTGATCCTCCGTGCAGTGCAGCACTCCCTCAGTTCTGATCCTCCGTACAGTGCAGCACTCCCTCAGTTCTGATGCTCCGTGCAGTGCAGCACTCCCTCTGTACTGACCCTCCGTGCAGTGCAGCACTCCCTCAGTACTGACTCTCCGACAGTGCAGCACTCCCTCTGTACTGACCCTCCGTGCAGTGCAGCACTCCCTCAGTTCTGATCCTCCGTACAGTGCAGCACTCCCTCAGTACTGACCCTCCGTACAGTGCAGCACTCCCTCAGTTCTGACCCTCCGTACAGTGCAGCACTCCCTCAGTTCTGATGCTCCGTGCAGTGCAGCACTCCCTCAGTTCTGATCCTCCGTGCAGTGCAGCACTCCCTAAGTACTGACCCTCCGTGCAGTGCAGCACTCTCTCAGTACTGACCCTCCGTGCAGTGCAGCACTCCCTGAGTACTGACCCTCCGTGCAGTGCAGCACTCCCTAAGTACTGACCCTCCGTGCAGTGCAGCACTCCCTCAGTACTGACCCTCCGACAGTGCAGCACTCCCTCAGTACTGACCCTCCGTGCAGTGCAGCACTCCCTGAGTACTGACCCTCCGTGCAGTGCAGCACTCCCTAAGTACTGACCCTCCGTGCAGTGCAGCACTCCCTCAGTACTGACCCTCCGACAGTGCAGCACTCCCTCAGTACTGACCCTCCGTGCAGTGCAGCACTCCCTAAGTACTGACCCTCCGTGCAGTGCAGCACTCCCTCAGTACTGACCCTCCGTGCAGTGCAGCACTCCCTGAGTACTGACCCTCCGTGCAGTGCAGCACTCCCTAAGTACTGACCCTCCGTGCAGTGCAGCACTCCCTCAGTACTGA